>NC_072784.1:32113847-32195318 GCF_022539595.1 Amphiprion ocellaris
AAAAAAATTACATGAATAAAAATTGATATTCCTATAAAAAGAACCATCAAAATTACACCATTTATCAGACCCAGAAAAGATGAAAACAGAATGAATCTGTGGATTTTCAACTTTCTGAAGCTCCTTGAACTACTTATGCTGATTTTATGTGCCATACAGTGGAAAAAACAACTAAATTCAGGCTTTAAGTCATCAAAATCACTTTTTTCTATATGTCCCATTTTCCTTTTTTTAAATAAATTTTAATTACAAACCCTGTAATTAGATTAATTTTTTAATCGCGTCCCACCACTAATTATTATACATGGAACGTGTCCCACAACATGTTAGTATAACCTGTTGATGACATTTTTGTCATTTTTGTCTTATGTTTGCCATTTTCTGTCTTGTTTTTGTCATTTTCTGTCTTGTTTTTGTCATTTTGCATCTTGTTTTTGTCATTTTGTGTTTTGTTTTTGTCATTTTCTGTCTTGTTTTTGTCATTTTGTGTTTTGTTTTTCTCATTTTCTGTCTTGTTTTTGTCATTTTCTGTATAATTTCTCGTGTCTTTTTTTCATCATTTTGTCTTATTTTTCATTTTCTGTCTCATTTTTGTCATTTTCTTTCTCGTTTTTGTCATTTTGTGTCTTGCTTTTGTCGTTTTCTCTCTCTTTTTTGTTGTTTTCTGTCTTGTTTTGTCATTTACATCATCCAACAGTTTTCTTAAAGAATGTGTAGAGCAAAGCTATGTCCTCTCTTCTATTTTCCATATTTTCATCCCATTGTCAGCCTTGATTGAATGTCTCACTCTACCTCATATTATCAGGATCAGACTAATTCTTTGGACTGTTTTCCATCAGTCAGTTTGTCCTCTTGGTCAGCAGTAACAGCAGCTAAATATCTAGCTTCTACTGCTGAGAAAAAGATCACATTAGCATGGATTAGCAACCCTGTTACTGTGATTAGAGTAGGGTTAGCAAACAACACAGAAAACATGGAATAAAAATGCTACCATTGATGTGGAAGCTGAGCCAATCAAGCCTTTGATAATTTATTGCCTATTATTTTTGAATATGGAGAAGAAAATGTAGAAGGTTTGTTTTTCAAACAATTTGAAACTCAAATGTCCTCCAGTTCTGGAATGATCTTTATTAAATATTTTTATTTAATGTTTTAGCCATCAGGGCCATCTCTACAATAAAGATCTTTGTCTAATTTGCACCTACACAGAGCTACGGTGGATAATAAAGATTTATGTGCATGCTAAATTAAATCCCCCGACTGCCAGCAGAAAGTAATATTGATAATATAAAAATGTAGCAGATGCGTTTGCTTTAATCAATCACCAAGCATGAGAGTAAAACAAACATAATGTAATTACTGTACTTCTTGTTAGGTGGTGTCAAGCTGTGTTTGTCTGAATGTTGTAGCTTTCATTCTGAGATTTACTTGATATGTTCCTTGACTGGCCTCCCTCACTCCATTTGAGTGGATGATTCTCGCCACCATCATTGCCAACTGCATCGTCTTGGCTCTGGAGCAACATTTGCCTGACGGGGACAAGACGCCGCTGTCTGAACGCCTGGTGAGTTAAACAGACAGTCCTGCTAATCGTGTTTACACATGTGCGCCACACACAAACATGATTAAATCCAGGTGACAGTTGTGTCTCCATATGGACTTCAGTATAGTGGAGATACTTGTCTGCTGCATAAAAGCAGATTTAAAGCACAGATTTTTGTCACCTTGAAGAAAATTGCAAATTTGAAAATTTAAATCTTCATTTACAGAAATCAGAAAAGACCAACTGGACACATTAAAGTTCTCACTCATATCTTCATTAGTTGCTCACAAAACGTCACATATTTGTGAAAAAGATTCTTCTAACTCATCTGGTTACTGACAGCAGTCTAACTGTTTCTTCAACCCTTCTTTCCCCTCCATCTTCCTTTGCTTGTTCTCGCTCTTCAGGATGATACAGAGCCGTACTTCATCGGGATCTTCTGTTTTGAGTCTGGAATAAAGATCCTGGCACTCGGCTTCGCCTTCCACAAGAACTCCTACTTGAGAAACGGATGGAATGTCATGGACTTTGTGGTGGTGCTCACGGGGTAAGTGGCTCCAAACATCCATCCATCCATCATCTATACATCACTTCCTCATCAGGAACATGGGGGCTGAAGGTTCACCTGGACAGGTAAAATCCTATCACAGGGCTACACATAGAGGCAAACAATAGCATTCACATTCACACCTAAGTTTAGAATCACCAGTTAACCTCAGCATGTTTCTGTGCTGTGGGAGGAAGCTGGAGAACCTGGAGAAAACCCACATATGTACAGGAAGAACATGGAAACTCCATGCAGAAAGATCCTAGGAAGAACCAGGGATCTTCTAGCTGCGAGGGGACGGCACTAACCAATAAATCCACTGTGCAAGCAAACAGACACACATTTATTACAAACAAGGATAATATGCAGTTGAGTGTTTCCATGCAAGGTCAGAATCAGACAGCAGTTGGACAGAACAACGGTTTGGTGACGGTTTGTCAGAGCCTGTCCTGCTTTTCAGTGTGTGTCCTCCACATACATGTGTGAGTGTCCTTTCCCTGCTCCTTTGCCCTAATGAATGGCCCCATTCTGAGCAAGGCAGCAGTCAGATCACAGAGTAGAACTGCAGGCAGCCAGCAGCCCGGGCAGTGAACAAATGTCACCACAATATATACAGAGAAAGAAGGGTTGGGGGGCACAGAGGGAGCCGGCTCTGGAGCGAGGGCTGGAAGAAACATTCAGAGGTGTTGCTAGCTCAGTAGAGACAGAGAGTCAATGGGAAGGAATGGAAAGAGAAGCAAAGTGCGTAAAATGTGCAGCACAGAGACCATATTTAAAAGTCGGTAGGGATTATGTGGCTAGATACCAAAACAGTTTCTTCTGAGGAAGATGAAAATGAGGTCAAAGGGAAGAAATGCAATGCAACCTGAGGCTAGAGATAGAAATGTTGTGTTTATATCGTTACTATCACCTTCACTAATAAGACTGAACCAGAGAAATTGGATAAAAATTTGGCAGAAGTAAAGGGATGGAAGTAGCAGAATAATTGTGTGTACAAACACGCAAATAGCTGCACAATTTATATTCAGCGATGCTCTGATTTGTCCAAGCTTGATTCTGTTTTCCAACATATTCATCTGCTGATCCATCCGTCAGACTGACTGTCAGATACCATTCGTCCTTTCATACGTATTTTTTTGAAAGCGTCCTTGATGTGTTTACAGCTACTGGTGTACGGCTGCAGTTTGTGTTTAAAGATTGATGTGATTTAAATGATTGTGATGTACGAGGGGTTCATGGAAAAGGAGAAAGTGTGTATTAAATGCTTGTGAATGTCCGTCCAGTGTTATTCCCAACACGTCACATACGGAGGATTTGTGACATGTGTGACGTTTCTTTTTAATGCAATGGCTGCACCTTGAGCATCATTTCTCAGCATGCAAGTTGTGCGTTAGACTCTTTAAATGTCAGAAACAGACAAAGTGAGACTGCTGGTGTTGCAAAGAACATAGTAGTTGTGTTGAGGTGTCAGTGTGGTAACAATGAAAATGGAGGAGAAGGTTGCTGGAAAAGGGAAATATTTAGTTTATCTAACAAAGTCGTGTTTTTTGCCTAAATTTGACCAAACAGTGACTGAAAACAAACTATACAAAAATCCTGACTAATAAATGAACATAGGGCTGGGTTTAAAAACTCAATCACTAAAAAACAATATCTTTTCAGTCAGAAATTCAACAGTTATTCATAATGTTTAAATGACCAGTTTTTAATAAACACAATAGAAAAAGGTTTATTTTAATTTCAACTACCTGATTTTGAAGTTAAGAATTTTAGCCAATTTATAAAGGCTAATAATTTTAATGCTAACACAATAATGAAAAACAAATCAAACTAGAAAAACACTCAGTCCTCCTCCAAGGCTGCTCATTCCCCCATATGGCATTGTCAGAAATGCAGCATTTGTTTATTAGTTATTGATAATCAGAAATCACAGCACATTAGAATGTGTCCATTTAGTATAGATGTACCCACAGACAACATGACCTTGTGCTGAGCACAGGTGTGTGTTATGCATGTGTACGTTATGTGCGGATAAGGAATCACGTGACCTAAATATGTAGCGGACGGTGGGAATTGATGGGACTCAGAAACACCCCCACAATTTAATCAGTTGTTCCTTGTATGATTTCCGACGGATAAGTCCTGATAAGTCCTCAGTGGTGGATTTGTAGTAGGATCACAATCATGTGATCGTCAGCAGGCAGCTGAAATAGTGTTCACTTGTTGTCATGGTTACAGTGATGCTGTGCTGCTATCTGGCAATGATACAGAAATCTTTAAGAAATATGTGGATCCAGACTATAAGCCGCATCACTGGCAAAATCTAACTTGGTCCTTGTGTCATTTCTGACCTTCCCTGAAAATTTCATCACAATCTGTTGGTCTGTTTTTGAGTAATGCTGCTAACAGACAGACAGACAGACAGACAGACAGACAAACAGACAGATAGACAGACAGACAGATGTATGCTGATTGTCACATAAAAATGCACATAGAAATAAATACCGATAAGCACATTATTTCATCTTCCTACTTATAAAAGTAAAATAAGAAAAAAACCTGCAGGAACACAGATCATGATAAGGGGGAAACCCTGCATGTCGGTGATGTTGAGGACGTTGAGGTTCAGAGTGATGATTTGATCAGGTTTTATTAGAGATCCACATCCTGACTTGGTGGTTTGCATCTAATGCATTTAAAACAAACTGTCGAACAATCCAATGAATGAAAGGACCAAGAAAATGAAAGGACCAAGAAAGGAGGGAGGTCACAGAAATGACATGAACAATAATGAGGAAGAAAATTATGAGGACAAAGAAGAGGAGGTAGAGGAGGATGCAGCTGGTTGAGACAAGAGAACCAGTCAGAGGGCAGAAACGTAGCCGTGAACATTGACCAGTTGCAACACCTTTTTTGGCTGCCTGTAGAACCAGTCAGGTCTTTCTTTCTCTTGATACCCAAAGGAATAAAACCAACATCAATTCAGTTAGGAAAATTGGGATATCAGGCCTGGAAGATAGGGTTGGAATGGATCAGCTTCCAGTGTGGAAAAGGACACGACTTCTAGGGTGCAAAAGGGATATATATATATATATATATATATATATACTGCAGTGTGTCCTCTACACTTGACTGCAGATTTCACTTGTACAACGTATTTATTGAATGGCCAGTTGAAAATGGCTTTTAAAGGCTGAATGTTAAAATTAAAAAAAAAAAATATATATATATATATTTGAACAAGCTCATCTGAAAATGCAGTCAGCAGTTACATCATGGAGTGTAGATATTAGCTTAATGCTATCAATAGTTTACTCACGTTAGCGACACTGAGTTGGCACCGGGGCCAATTAACTGAAGCTACCGATATGCTACGTAACGTTAGCTGGACATCAATATTTAGAGGATGTCTGTTGAACTTGTAAAATCTGTTATGAGTTATCTTAAGCTAATAACTTTTATCCTGTAAGTCGCTGCCCTATTTTCCAACATGACACTCCTCTGACTTTCTGACCTGGTGCCTGGATGCTTGAAGTGATGTCACTTTCAAGCCTCACTCTGGCGAGTAATTAACGTCCTATTTACCCGACTTATCAAAGAGTACATACTGAGCAAGATAGTTATCTGTAGTTTACCTTAGTACTCACGAGTACCCGACACAGTGCAGAACTCTGCTGTGAAGGTGGAGACATGCGGTGGTGGAGTATTTGCGACGATTAAAAAAAAGAAAAAAAAGAAAGAAATTTGAAGGAGCGGCAGCTGGGATTCAGCAGCAGCGGCCCGCCACTGCTGAATGAATGTAGAGGAAACCCTGTACTGTGTCATTTTTTACCCTTTAGATACTAAGATTTGTGTCTGAATAATGTTGTCACCATCTGTCTTTATACGACCAGATTCACCAAATTTGAAAATGATTCTAAAGGCCTTGTCTGAAAAATATGCTAAAAAGAAAACCGATTTTTGTAAAACTGTCATCAAGGGTTCATGGCCGAGTCTCCTAATGGGACGATTTGGTCGTCAGATAATATGCTGGAATGCCTCACAAACACCAGAATTTCCTGATGCACAAAACTGATTTGCCAAAACATTTTACGATGCTCAAAATGTAGTTTTTGATTTATTTCAGTTTTATTTATATATTGGCAGTTTGTAGGAGAGAGACCCAACAAATCCAACGTGACTACGCTTACAGCAAACACGACAACAGGAGGAAGAAAAAAAACAAAAACTCCCCTTTAACAGGAAAAAACCTCCGCCAGAACCAGGCTCAGGGAGGGCAGCCATCTGCCTCGACCGGTTGGGGTGAGGGTGAAGGTGAGAGAGGGCAGGATGGCAGATAGAAAACACGCAAATGATGCCCAAGACAAACAGCTGGGAGGTCAGTGAGGCCGGTTCACATATGATTAGAAAAACACAACATATGAGAGAAGGCACAAGGTTAGCAACATGCAAAATAATGTCATTACACCAGATGTTGTGTTTACGACGAGCTCTAATGTGGGACTTACTGGCACAGATTGCATGTTTTGGCCCATGCGTGTGGTGATTTGGAGAGCTTCATGGCTTACGTAAACCCGACACATCTCTGCTGACAAAGCACCAGTGGAAGTAGTGATTGCCCCCTTCTGCCCACCTTTTCTCTCTCTCACATTCAGTCTGGCAGAATGTCCTCATGCTTTAATAAGAGCAGTCGTGAAGCCAAGCTCCTCTCAGCGTGGCACAACGGAGTGACTGTAAGAGAGAAGAGAGGTGAGAAGACGAGTGTCAGCGAGACAGCAGGAAGCAGCGAGATGCAGTGAGGAGGAAGGAGAGGTTGAGCAGAACGAAGCCAGACTGTCCTCAAAACTTCCTCACATTCATAGACCCTCTCTGGATCTTTCTGTTGCACCGAGAGGCGTGTTTGCAGGTTTTTCCAACGTGAGCCTCAATGTGCTGATGGCTAAAAGGCAAGATGCTGAAATAAAACAGGTTATGTTGTGAATAGATGACTGACGAGTGCATCAAAAAACAGTTTTGGAAAAGAAAAGGCACTGAATTTATTGTACATGTATGGAGTTAGAAGTGACAGATCACTCAGCCAGCCCTGAGCATCCAGTGGAAACGACAACGTGTTAGAAGTGACACGTCATGAGACACGTTCAGGTGTGAAAACAGCAAAGTCAGTTTAACATCCTAAAAATACACAAACAAAGGCTTTAGGTCCAGAGGAATATTTGAAAAAGTAGAAGGAAATTAAATAGTAATGGGACGCAATTGTGATTAATTAATTGTGATTCATCGGATTTTGTCAAATATCAATATTTGACACAAAAAGAAAGGTTTTCAACTCAAATTTAGGTTGAGACTATCTGCATTTTTCATCTGTCTGCTACATTCACAGATTACTGCAAACTCAAAGTGACATTGTAGCGATTTTATTCAACATTTTAAGACTTTTTGTAAACTCAAGCACCTTGTGGTCTATTATGGGATGGCTACACGGTTTGCTGGTACCAGGACTGTCGTAGCTAACGTTAGCTCTGGTGCTAACAGCAATGTGTTTTACATTGAGGTGATCAGAAAACTCTTTGTTGCACAATTTGCAAACAACCAGGCTTTTATCCAAGCTGACATCAGGAAGATTTTTAAAAGAAAACTTTCTGCCAACGAGCTCAGTGTGTCCTGTGGATCTTTTTCACAGCTGGAAAACAGACTTTAGGTTCATTAGCGCCACCTACTGGGCTGGAGTGTTCATCAGTGTTACCAGTGTGACAGAAATTAGGGAACTGAGGAAGGTGAGATTAAATGCGTTATTTTTTTTTTATCGTGTTATTACTCCGCTTAGGAACTGGATTTTTTTTTTTTGTTTTTTTTTTTTTAAGATATTTTTTTGGCCCTTTCCCTTTATTGGATAAGATATAGTGAAGACAGACAGGAAAGGAGGGCGAAGAGTTGGGGGAAGACATGCAGCAAAGGGCCGTGGGCAGGAATCGAACCCAGGCCGCTGCGTTGGGGACCAGCCCCTGTACATGGGTTGCCCACTTAACCTGCTGAGCTATCCGGGTGCCCCACTGTGGAATTATTTGATTTATGTCTGTCTATCTGCCTGTTAGCAACATTACTCAAAAACAGAATAACGGTTTTGAATGAAATTTTCACACACATCCGATGCTTTTCTTGTGTCAGCCGACTGCATTTTTACTATTTTACAAGATTTCCAGATGCCTCTACACTGCAGCTCTTCCAGCACTCATACTGTACTGTACATTCCCGTGATACGTTCTGGACACTGACCCAAATCAATACATTTTACACTCACACTCAGAACCACACACTTTCTCTTTTGTGCTCTGTGTGAACGGTGGTTGTGTGTTTTTTTAGCCGTGCAGCTCTTTGAAGATGAAAGGCTACTTGGCCTTTCTGCCCACCTCTGGTGGAAACCTTTGATAACACACTGACCGGTGCACAAGCACAACACGCATGCACATGCACATGCATGTACACGCACACACACAGACACACACACACACACACACACACACACACACACACACACACACACACACAGAGACATTTCCACTTCAAACATTCCTTTCTCTTTCCTGCTCACCCCGTCATGCACTTACAGCCGCTGTCTTCAAACACGTACAAAGACAAACACACAAACGGCACTTAACATGTCTGAATGGATTAGTTAGCTATTCACTCTACAACCTTGTTGGGTGTCATTTGATTTGTGTGCGTGCGTGCGTGCGTGCGTGCGTGCGTGCGTGCGTGCGTGCGTGCGTGCGTGCGTGCGTGCGTGCGTGCGTGCGTGCGTGCGTGTGTGTGTGTGTGTTGACCCCTCTGTTGTAGTAAATTGCCTGAGTGGTTTGGCACTGGGAATAAGCTAGTTGTTTTTTATACCCCATTATTGATTCTTAGTCCAATTATCCTTAGTTTACAGCCATTCCTGCCTCACACCCTCCCTCCTGTCACCTTTCTGTTCACGTTCTTCCCAACAGACACAAAAGGAACAAACAAAGGTCCTTTCAGTGAGTTTGCAATCAACAGCTGTTAAAGTTTAACTTTACTATTGTGTTACGGGTCAAACTGGCTCATTTTAAAGTGAAAAAATCTTTAAAGAAATTGTTAAAAGTATTTGTTCTGTATGAAACTTCTTCTCGGCTTAGTATGTCCAAACAACAACAACAATTAAAAAAAGAAAATGGTTCATCTCACATATTTGCAAACTTGAACAGAAGAGATGTCTCGTATTAATTTATCAACATAACTCTACAAAAAAAAAATTTGAAAATGTAAAAAATTTTGAAAATCAGTTTCATGTAAAACTATTGTCATTTATTTGTATGTCTTTCCAATGTACATTTCAAAAAGTTTTAACATGAATTTTTTTTGAAAAACTTGTGAATTATCCTCATTGAACCATGATCTGTGAAGGTAAAGAACACCAATACACTAAATACTGATAGAAACATTTAGTAATGGAGTTAATAATGAAATATATACAGTATTTATTGGGAGTTTTTGGTTTCTGCCATTTTTAGATAATTAAACATTATTATTGTTCCTGAGAAACGAAGCTAACAGGAGGGTTAAACATGTTAAATCTGTGCTCGCAATAAACACACTTTGATAATTAATGTCAGTGAGAATGATGACAGTTTTTTAGCTGAAATAGGTGAAGTATTGTGGAATCATGCTTTTAAGAGGCATGTCCATCCATTCTCCATTTCTAGCTGTAGGGTAGAAGTTCCACCTTATACAGATCACCAGTCAGTCACACATAAAGACAGGCTCCCTTCAAGCTCATATGCACACCTATGGACAGTTTACAGTCCCCAGTTAGCTTCAACTGTCTTTGGAATGTGGAAAGAAACTAAAGCACCAGGAGAAAAATAACGCAGCCCTCCATACGGAAAGGTTCCAGCTGGTTACTGTGGGGTGATCATACCGCCCACTGCTCCACCGTGCCGCCCTGAAGGAGTGTCTTTCCCAGTTTAAAATACGTTTCAAGGTTACTGTGAAAAATTATCTCAATTCCCAGCAGCTTTGACATTCAGATAATTAAATACTGTTTAGGCCGGTCTAGAGGTAGTGCCTTCACTTCTGTCACTGGATTTCTGATAGGCAGCTACAGACAGGTGCCAAATTATAGGAAAACCCGACACGGGGAGGTGTTGAGAACAGTTTGAATTCTGATTCCAGTTTCTCTCTACTGGAAGGACTGAATGCCATTCTTCCAAAATATACTCCCACATTTGGTGTATTGATGATAAGGGTTCAGGATTTTCCTTTAATTTGTCACCCATCTGTATACGTTTGTTGATTTTTCCACTAATTTACAAATTAGCAGATGTAATGTCATTGATAATGTTTCTTTCTAAAGGAGGCTATAATTGTAATAATAATAATAATAATAATAATAATAATAATAATAATAATAATAATAATAATAATAATAATGTGAGTAAACGTTTAATATCACGCAGATACAACAGATGTTTAAATTATGGTTGCAGAAGCAAGCAAGGACACAAGGAGAGATAAGTTCTGAAAAGAGATGAAGCGATTTAGTGCACGATGTGGACGAAGATAATTAGCCTCGTTTAGCTGAAGTCAGCAGGAAAGCAGACAGAGAGAAAATACTGTTTGTATAATGTGTTAGATTCCCATGAGGAGTGGACGGCGGGGAGGTTGTGTAAAAGCAGCGTTGCTTAATGTGAGTCTCCTTAATCATTTGTGTTCTTCGGCCAGGTGTGTGGCTTACCTGTGTCTCTGTGTGTGTGTGTGTGTGTGTGTGTGTGTGTGTGTGTGTGTGTGTGTGTGTGTGTGTGTGTGTGTGTGTGTGTGTGTGTGTGCGTGCGTGTGTGTTTGGATTGAGATACGTTTCAGTACAGTCGACAGCATCTCTGTTCCAGTTGCTTGTTCCACATGACCCACTTCCAGTGTGCATACTTGAATAAAATTATTCTCCCTCAGTGTGTTCCGGCTCCAGCCTTTTAGGCCATTTTCTGTGCAGATGTGTGTTGTTTGTGTCTGTGTCTGTGTCTGTGTCTGTGTGTGTGTGTAGGTGTGTGTGTGTGTGCATGTGTGTGATTGTCAGCCGCGAAACATTTACATTAAATAGAGAAACGAGGAGAGGGGGGAAAAAACAAAAAAAACAATCAATCTGGCTCCTCCCTTGACCCTGTTACCAAGGTGATACAGAGATTCTATCAATGAGCCAAGGTCCCTGTTGCCATGGAAACACTTGTGAATGAGAAAGGGCCCAGTAACCGTGGAGACGGTGTGAATGAGGAACTGCCTCATTGGTCTGACACCGTTTGTGACAGCGGATGCTGTTTTGAAACTGAGTTCTTCGTCGTTTCGCCATCATCATCCTCATCATCATTATCATCATCATCCTCATCATCATCCTCATCCTCATCATCATCCTCAGTGCTTTGACTGTAATTTCAGTCATAAATAGATGAGATGCATTAATGTGTGTTTTCTGGATTTTTGTTTTGGTTTCTGTGTTTTACCTTCAATAATGCAGACGTATCCATTTATTGTTCCATGTGTGGATGGAAACAGTGTTTGTGTTATTTCAGCACACTGTAGGGTTTTTTTTTTTGCTCCATATTTCATACCAGACGTGCAGGTTATTCCCTCCACAAATTCACTCACCTTGATTAGGAAGGTAAATACTGTGCTTTAATCCTAATACTGTAGGTGTCCGTCGTCTTATTCAACCTGTTTATCGCTTCACTGTTTCTAGTTTTCCTCTCTTTTTATTGCTTTTCCTGCCACCTGCTTTGTGGGTCATGTTGTGACCTCCCAGTGAAGCGCTGTTCTCCACAGTAAGAGTAGAACCATCCATTTATTTAAATACTACTGTTGGAGTACTACAATGTGAGATTGAGCATAAAAAGACAAAGAGCTAATTCAGTGAAGCATTACAGTCAAAATAATAGCAATCCATGCTAAAAGTTGATTAGGAGGGGTTTTAGAGAGGTAATTGCTGGGAAAAATAATATAATTATCAAATATTAACAAGACAACACGCAGCGTGCCTTTTGTTTTTACCACCAAACAGCTGGTTCAAAGAGAATTGTTAGATTTTCTGGGTTTGTGTCTGTAATGTAATAATGTAAAGCATTGAAACGATCATCAGAAGATCACTCATGTTGTAAAGTGGAACAAAATCAATCAAACTGAACTGAATTAAAATATATTAAATCTGCAAAACATGTTTTGATGAGACAGAATCTCTAAAGACAAGGCAAACATCATAACCTACTTATCTGGTTCTAGTATGTTTTATACATTTATAGCTTGTATTTTTTTAAGATTAGCCTTGCTATGTTTCTTTGACCTGAGAGATGAACTACGAAGAAAGTAGTTTTTTGCATTTTCTGGCCTGACAAAACCTAAAACATTAAATTTTTTGGTTAGCTAGGTTTTTATCCTTCATAAAAGGAGGCGTTTAATGCGTCATTTAACTCATTTTCCAAACAAAATGTTCCTGTGTGCCACCTACCTCATTCAAGAGTAAAAATGTACAAATTTATTACAGTTAAAATCTGCAAATAAAGCAAGAGAGGAGCTGTCAATTGTGTAAATTATTATATTTAATTTCCTACACAATAAACTCTTAGTACACCTGCTTATTTTATTAACTTGCCATCAGAGCTCTGAAACTTCATAAATTAAACATGATCCTCATAAAGCCCATTTAGGTTCAACACTATCCCATAATATGTAGGATATTTCTGAATAAGTCAAAGTGATATTAAAGTTATTATTGATAAAATAAATGCCAATAGACTGATGAATTTTCTAATCTGCTTTGTATTAACTGCAGCACCAGCAGCAGTAAATCTGAACCAAGAGTCAAAACATTTTTTTGCATTTTCTGCATCAGCAGCTGACTGCAGGTTTCAGACGGCATCAGGAAAAGAATCAGTCAAAGGGTGGCGCTTTTTGCAGCCGATGCAAGACTCTGAACAGAAGCTGTGCAGCATCGGTTACCATGGCGATATCACCACCCAGCGTCGGTTACCATGGTGATCTAGCAGGTTAACCGAGGGCCACTTTCATGACATTAAAAACTGTGGCTTTAGGCTCAACATGTGCACCCCTCTGGCAAAGGGTTTGCTTGTTTGTTTGTTTGCAGACGATAAACAAACAAACAAAATGAAGCTCCACTGATAGAAATGCCTGCATAGCTTCATAACTCAGTTAGAATTAACAGTTATTAGTGATCCTCCTCATAGCAGTCTGAAGAATGCTGTTAATGTAGTTAAAATGTAAGTCAGTTGATTTGATTTGTGACTATTTATTTATTTGGACGTTTTAAGAGGCTGCCTGGAATGTGTTTATTAAAAATGTGTGTATTTGGCAGGCAGGCTGCTTCCATTTCCAGACTCTTTGATTTATAGGTCTGGCTTTAATTAATATCACTCCCATTAATACCTCGGACTAGTTTCTGTTCTTTTGCAAATGTCACAATAAGGTACTGTGCAGCCGAAGCACATTAAAGCCTCATGACCAAACCGGGACCCTCTCGGTTACAAGTCGACCTCTGATGAGGCATTGGATATCACACAATGTCATCACAAGGACCCGAACCCACGCTGGTGATGGGGCCCCCACCACTGGGGGGCTTCCTGGTAACACAACACCCAACCAGAAACCACAGCTAAGTATACCTCCACCCATAGAGCCTGACTCAGTTTTATCCTTCTACCCGAGTTTGCAGGATTCCAGTCAAAGCAGGCGGACTTCAAACCTGTGATTAAGGCTCTGTGGTGTCACTGGGCCTCTTAGTGGAACAGAGGAAAGTGGAAATGTGTCAGAATGATAGAGAGAGGAAGGGATGGGAGAGAGAAGTGTGAAGTAGGATGATTCACAGTGTGCGTCAGACAAAAGGACTGACTGGAAGTCTGGCAGCACGAGGGAACATCTTAACCCTCTCCAGCACTCACACCACAAACACACACAGACACACACACACACACACACACGCACACGCACACACACATACACACACACGCGCTGTTTACAACTTCTAATTCAGATGATGAGTGGCAGTTGGTTCAGGTGCCGTGGATCACACTGCAATGTGTTTACTCTGCACTCTGAGGACCGGTTGGAGAGAAACATTTTAAATGCACTGAGAATAAGAATAGGCAGAAATGAGCGAGTCAGCATGTCTTCCTCGCCATCTGCCAGTGCCCCCTCGCTCTCTTTGTCTCTAGATGCCACCAACTTTATCTCTCCTCCGTCTTTGTCCTCCCATCTCTCCATCTTCCTCCTCTTTTTCATTCTACAGTCCCTCTCCCTGCAGCCCATCCCTCCTTCCTCCTGATACACTCCTTCGTCCTGCTTCACTTGTCAGCTCTATTGATCAGCTCGGCTTTTACAGGATTTACATACGGCGCTCGCCCGGCTCTTTATAATGACCTGGCATGGGTTTGTGTGTACGTCTGAGATGGAAAGCGAGAAACAGGGAGGCTGACTGACAGTGACAAGCCTGACTCACTTAAATATTGATTCTCTGTGCTCACTTCTGTGCATTTATCTTTCCCCTCCAGGATTCTGTCCACTGTGGGCTCAGATTTCGACTTGCGGACCCTCAGGGCTGTTCGAGTCTTAAGGCCTCTCAAACTGGTGTCCGGTATTCCCAGTAAGTCCATGCTCTTCATTTGAACCTGAGACACTGAAAAATAAATAATTTCTTGAAGATTTTGCCAACCTCTTGTCTTTATAGCAGCTATCTTGTCATTTCTGAACAATTGAGGAGAATATATTTCTGAAAGAACAATTTGTGTTCAAGTTTTATGCATCTTCTTGTGTTGTTCTGTATAATGCACCAACAAAAGCCGTTTTCTGTGCCCACAATGCTCATTTTTTAAAATGTTCTAGTGGCGGTCGTGTTCCAGCACCACTGCCACTGCAGAGTTATTAATAGCCTGTTCTCTACTACAGGTCTGAATAGGCAAACCAGGGCTTACTCATCAGAAAAGTCTCTTAGGTTTGTGTGAAAACCAAACTAGAGAACCACACATGGAGGCACGAATTAAACAGAAATAATCAGAAATAATAATTATGACTGAATTCAGTGATCCACGGGGTGCAGCAGCACGACGAATCCAAGAATCACTGCATCGGTGACGGACTTTAAAGGAGGTTTCATATCAAATCAAAAAATCACAATGCCTAAGGATATCTAATACTAGGGCTGGGACTTTAACGCTTTAATTTCTATTAATTCATTACAGCTAAAATAATGCGTTAAACGTAATAATGCGATTGATTGCACCCTCCTCAGTTCCCTCATTTCTGGCACACCAGTAACTCTGATGAACACTCCAGCCCAGTAGGTGGCGATAATGAACCTGAAGTCTGTTTGTAGCCATGAAGAAGAAGCACAGGAAGTACTGAGTGAAGTCAGGCACTGGTGAACAGTGAAGGAAGAAGAGATTGAGCTTGTTGAACAGAAAGTTTCCTTTTAAAAATCTTCCTGATGGCAGCTTGGATAAAAGCCTGGTTGTGTGTAAATTGTACAACAAAGAGTTTTCTGATCACTGCAGCACTTCAAGCCGACGGTATCACCTCAATGTAAAACATGTTGCTGTTAGCACCAGAGCTAACGTTAGCTACGAGTCATGCTAACGGCTAACGGTGTAGCCATCCCATAATAGACCACTTTTCTAGACAGTGCTTGAGTTTACAGAAAGTCTTAAAATGTTGAATAAAATCGCTATAATTGCACTTAGATTTGCAGTAATCTGTGAATGTAGCAGACAGATGAAAAATGCAGATAAATAGAAATGAAACATTTTTGTGGTTTAAGTTTTTACTCCGTCGAAGCTCTGCCTCCTTGGAGGAGGAATAACCTAAACAACAAAAATATCTCTTTTAATAACTTTTAATTATAAACTTTTAGTTTATAAAAAATTACATAAAAATAGATATTCTTATAAAAAGAACCATCAAAATTCCACTATTTATCAGACCCAGAAAAGATGAAAACAGAATGAATCTCTGGATTTTCAACTTTCTGAAGCTCCTTGAACTACTTATGCTGATTTTATGTGCTATACAGTGGAAAAAACAACTAAATTCAGGCTTTAAGTCATCAAAATCACTTTTTTCTATATGTCCCATTTTCCTTTTTTAAAATAAATTCTAAATTATAAACACGTATATGTCTATTCATTGATTCAACTGTCAACCACAATTTTATTTGAATTGAAAAGCTTCACTTATTGTGTCAAATACTGCTATTTGACAAAACTGCAATTATTGCGATTAATTAATTACAAAGCCTGTAATTAATTAGATTAATTTTTTTAAAAATCGCATCACACCACTATCTAATACCTAATTTTCCCATCAAATGACTCATAAACTAATGTTATGGTATGGTTTTGGAACTTTAAACAGTGTAAAAATGACCAGCTGTGGAGGGTACAAAGAGATTTCCTCATAAAAAATGTGAAAAGGGAGCAGTTTTTAGTTTTTTTTTTGCATTCTGTGATTCTTATTGAAAACAAAAACAAATTAATATTAAACTGATGATGCACTGTGTGTGGATAATTCTATAAATGCTAATGCTACATAAACCATGTCCTCCAGGCTTACAGGTGGTGCTTAAATCCATCATGAAGGCCATGATCCCCCTGCTGCAAATTGGCCTCCTGCTTTTCTTTGCCATCCTCATGTTCGCCATCATCGGCCTGGAGTTCTACATGGGCAAATTCCACACGACCTGCTTCGACAATCACACAGGTAACTGACGGGGTGTGTGCGTGTGCGTGTGTGTGCGCGTGTGTGTGCATGTGTGTGTGCGTGTGCGTGTGTTTGCCAATGGTGAAGTCAGGATTCCTTTGCTAACTGTTTGCCCCAGAGACGCCTGCACCTGTTCCTGCTGAGGTAGACTTTAAATAGCCGCGGTGCTAAAATTAGAAATGCAATGTAGTTCAGCTAAATAACATACTTGGCATTGAACTGCTTTGTTTTGTGACAGTAACAGAAATGATGTCACCTCATTCGGTGCTGAAATCAGTTTTTTGCAGGCAACTACAAGTATATAGTTTTGTAGTATTCATATTTCTCTATACCTGCTTTTTGTCCTCGCCTCCACCCGTGTTCAGGTGAGATCAAAGAAGAGTTTCCGTGTGGGGATGAGCCTCCGTCACGGCTCTGTCCAGAAGGCACCACCTGCAGAAAGTACTGGTTGGGACCAAACTATGGCATCACGCAGTTCGACAACATCCTGTTTGCTATTCTCACCGTCTTCCAGTGTATCACCATGGAGGGCTGGACTGAGCTGCTCTACTGGGTACGGCCTGCATGATCTGTGACCAGCTTAATGGGAACCTAGCCAGGACAGCAGAGCATGTGTGTAGACAGTAAAGCAGGAATAAACTTTGAACGATTAGGTTTATGTGAGTGTAGCGAAGATTATTCAGACAATTTAGAGTCACCAATAAACCTCAGCATGTTTTTGGACCAGAGAAAACCTACGCATGCCCCGAGAACATGCAAACTCCATACAGAAAGATCCCAGGAAGGTCGGGACGTGAACCAATGATCTTCTAGCTGCAAGGCGACAGTGTTAACCACCGGGTCACTTTGCAGCCCTGGGAAAAAGATGCAACACAGAATGCAGTTTTACAGTTTCAATTTGTTTGGTGGCCCTTTTACATGGATTAAACTGCCACACAATATTCTAAAAAGGTTCAAATGAAACAGTTAAATCTGAAAAACCTAAATATCCCATCAAATGCAGCTGAAGTTAGGATTTATTTTTGTATTTGTGCATTTTTTCGCCGGTAAAATTCCTAAAATCCACCTGTGCACTCTCTTCATCTGCCTGTAAAATAGGTACCAGGTTCTTAACAGTGTCATCACTCTTGTCCAAGACTGAATAGTTCCCCTGCTGTCAGTGGCAACGGTTGCTATGGAGACCAGAGGTAGATGAGGGTCTCTGAGTGTTACTGTAGTCGTCTCGTCTCCCATCTCCTTTCCACATCGGTCGCTCTTATTCCTCCCATTGTTGTTCTTTTTTTGCTCTTTGTTCCCCTCTTTTTCTTTTCTTTCTCTCCCCCTTCCCTCCTCTTCTTCCCTTACATCCCCCTCTCTCCCTCTCTCTCCTCGTGTCCCTCCTTCCCGGTGCTGCTCTATATTTAAAAGGGCCTGTTCAGCCCAAGTTATTCTTGCAGCTGCTGGGGAGGGGAGCAATAAAAGTTTAATGGTAGAAAAAAGGGTCTGCGGTACATTGGGTACACAGCAGCTATACCAGCTAGCATGCAGGAAGACAGAAAGATGGAGGAGACGGGGGAGGCAAGACAGAAAAGCAAAAGGGTCTCTGGGTGGGAAAATGAAGAATCAATGCAGAAGCTGATCAGTGACAGACGGACACGGAGAGAAGTCGTGAGTTTAGAAGATAAAAAAAGTAGGATTGAATGACAATATGAGCAAACAGTGAAATGAATTTAAAAATATGCATAAATCAGGGTTCAGGGTTTCCAGAAGACGAGATGAAACAATAAGGAGGGAATAAAGAAATGAGGAGACAGTCTGGACAGGAGGACGGCAGAGACGGAGAGGGAGGGAGAGAAGCATTTGCTATACATTATTTACTCTGCAGGGCAGCTAAATAGAGTGGCAGATATGCATTTACTTATTGAGATGACTTAAAGCAAAACCATGTCAGCCCTGCTGTTGTTGATATTTCCAGCAGCGGCGGACAGCACTGCTGAGAGCTTCCATCTTTTAATGACGGGACATTTAATCATAAGATTATTAGCATGATGCCTTATTTCAGATGTTTTTTACTTAAATTAACACGTTCCTAAGGTGAATATTAAAGACTTGGAACATTTGTGGAGTATAATGCTGCAAAAACTACATCTGAATTGCACAAACAGGCTTAAAAATGATATTTTCTGTGCAGACCAACCAAAATATATGTCAGTGCAACTAATTCTGTGTTTCCCACTTTACTGATTTACTGAATACTATTAAAAAATTGGTCATAAATATATACATTTTTTTCATTAATGGGTGTTGATTAAAACTTTAGCACATTTTCTGGTTCTCATTTTAATGCTCTGTTAACCAGGTAACATTTCTGTTAGCTCAGGTGCTAATATGTGCGTAGAGAGCAGAGCATTGATTACTCCGTCTGATGTCCTCGTGTGTGTTTCCAGAGCAACGATGCCTCAGGGAGTGCATGGAACTGGATGTATTTCATCCCCCTCATCATCATCGGCTCCTTCTTCATGCTCAACCTGGTGCTGGGTGTGTTGTCAGGGTAAGTGTGTTCATGCGACCGCACAGAGGTTGTTTAGTCAGAATTTTCCGCACTGTTAATCATTTAGTGGATGTTATATGTATGTATGTCTGATTTAGAATGCAGTGCATCTACAGTAAAAATGGCCACTGAGTTTTGGTGCTGTGCGTCCCTGTAGGGAGTTTGCCAAAGAGAGAGAACGAGTGGAGAACAGGAGCGAGTTCCTGAAGCTCAGAAGACAGCAGCAGATTGAGAGAGAACTCAATGGTTATCTGGAGTGGATCTGCAAAGCTGGTTGGTACAGTTTACTGTGCATTTAATGACACATGCAACCATAAATACGCTGTGTTTTTAGCCTGTCACAGTATATTTTGTCCATTAGCAGTCAAGCATGTGATGATCATATGTAACTGATGCAAACTCAATGCTTTTCACAATAAAAACCTGTAAATACAGGCTGTGAATTCCCTCTTGTGGATTTTACTATGAAGCAGCTGCAGGAGATGATGACCTGCAGTCCCCTGGGAACATTAGCTTAAACACTTTCACACCTTCACAAGGATCCATGTTAATTTGCAATAATAAAATTTAAGTTTCTAATGAAATGCTGCCATTTTTAGGCTTTTATCAGATAAATTTCATACTGTATCTGCTATATATCTTCTCCTCATCTGTGTTTATTTATTCCCTTATTTAAAGCCATCCCCAGTCTTAAATGGCATCAATTTGATGAGAATGAAAGACAATGCTCGGATAGAGAGGACATAGTTGTCTTTCTCTGGTCTTTTGGGCCATCTGCTGAATGCAGGAAGGATGTAGAGGAGATAAGAGCAACGGAGGGTTGGATGCTAGATGTTGGAAGGAGCTGATGAAGGGGCAGATAGAAGGGATGGACCTTTGATCTTCTTGAAAAGGACGATCTACATGAAAATAAGGAGGATGAAAAACAGAGGAGAGAGGGATGAGTAACACACCCAGGTGCAGGGCGACAGGTACACAAACCCTATTAACATTTTTGTTTGTGTTTCGTAGAAGAGGTCATCTTGGCGGACGATGAAAACGAAAATGATTACGATGGTATGAGTTTTTTTCAATACATTAAAGCGAATAATGTGAGACATCAGTACGTTCAAGCCAGCGTCAGGACTGCTGTGTTATAGATGGAGGTTCTTCTTCCGTTGCAGGTTCCCGTAGGAGAGCTACAAAGAACCACAAGAGCAAAGCTGAGCTTCTAAACCCAGAGGAAGGGGAGGGAGATCTGGCAGTAGGTAAGATACACTCCGTCTCACACACTTCAGAGGACATTACACTGACTTACATGAATTCACAGGACTTAGCTAACATATCCCTAACCTAAACCTCATCCTAACCTTCATTTACAACACGTTGTGACTGTATAAACACACACACACACACACACACACACACACACACACACACACACACACACAGAGGCAAACCTCAGGTACACAGAGATGCTATCTTATCTTGCGTATCAGCATCACCTGACCCTCCTCTCCTCTCCTGCCCTTTCCTTTCCTCTCTCCTCCTGTTACATTTTTCCTCATCTTCCCCCCTTCTCCAACCTCTCCTTGTGGTTTCATTCCTGCACCTCTCCTCCAACCCCTTCTTTCTCCAGCACTCTTCTTTTTTTAAAGCAATTCTCTCTGATTCTCTTGACAACACAGATAATTAATTTTTTTAACATTCTGCGTAGTGATATAATGTACGACATGTAATTGGGACAGCGCAGTCTGCCATGGAGAGCATAGATGGTGTGCTACCAGAGCTGAATTATGCATCAGTATTTACTTAAAAATAAAATGGATAGAAAAAAGTGTTTGTTGCTACAACCAGTGTTCCAACAAGCAAAATGTCTGTACCAGAGGTTTTTTTTGTTGTTGTTAGCGATGATGGTAAACTTATTAAAAAACATCATCTTTTTATCTACGATATCCTTTCATTTATCTTTTACGTCATAGTAACACTGGGATGTATATCATTTACTGTCAGTGTCATCATTTATTGGATGTACCTACACAAGGGTTTTCTAATCATCGATTGGCCTTTCAACACCATTAGCTAGCACAATGCACTCTTAAAGTTGCTCTAAATGAGTTAAAGTTGCTCTAAAATAAGTTAAAGTTGACCTACAGTATGTGTCGCTCTGCACAAGTAGAGCTTTTGGATGCAAACATTAGCTCAGTGATGGATTTGTTGTTTGTTTTGTTTTTTTACCATGCAGTTATATGTGCATCATCTGTCCTGTTTAATAGTCTTTATAGGAAGTAACAGTATGAATCTGCGAGATGCAATTCAGCACATGGCCTCTAGGGGTAACAGCACAAAACAAGGTCAGCTGCAGTTTTTGAATAACTACAATTATGGAAAGTTAAGACAAAAAACACTAATAGAGCTTATTATACAATCTACAGAGTCACTGGTGGTGTTTTCTCTGCCAGGTCTCAGTATCAATAGCAGTCATTACAGCTGTGCAGATTTATTAGTGACCTGTAGGACGTACTCTTGTTTTAAAACACAATCCTTCCACTAAACCACAGGTAAATTCACAGTTAAACCGATAATAATAATTGCTCCTCTTCCAGGTTCACCGTTTGCTCGTGCCAGCCTGAAGAGCTCCAAACTCGAAGGCTCGACTTTCAAGCGGCGGGAGCGGAGATTACGCTTCCTGATCCGACACATCGTGAAGTCTCAGGCCTTCTACTGGACCGTCCTGTGCTTGGTGGGCCTCAACACGCTGTGTGTGGCTGTAGTTCACTACGACCAGCCGGAGCCGCTCTCAGATTTTCTCTGTGAGTAGGAGGGGGATACGAGCAGACCTGGTGCCAGCGTGCACTGATTTCTCCACAAATGCACAAATACTGTCATCACAGATTACTAGAAGGCGATGGGTGAGCAAATTCTCCAGTAATGTGACTAAATCCTTGAAAGAGCTGACCCAAACATTTAACACGAGCTCATCCAAGCACGTTTTCCTTCTACACGGATTCTCGCCTTATAAGTGTACACACACACACGCGCACACACACACACACACACACACACACACACACACACACACACACACACACACACACACACACACACACAAATAGTAACTGAAATGAGAGACAAAATAGAAATAAACAAGCTATGAAGTTTTTAAAATCCTTAGAAAATACAACAAACATAAGCTGCATTAAAATAATTTGCTGTATTTTAATATTTGGTATTGTTAAATATAGCAGGTGTTGGATCATTTTCACACATACTGACACTGTGACATGAAAGATGCTGAACCTGAACCTTCAGTGCAATGTTTTGGTCATTGGAAATGAACATGAATATGTGGACAGAACCAGTAACTCTGCAGTTAGTGGACAGTGTTTGTTATGTTTTATACCCACAGACAAAGGTAGAAAATATCTGCATTTTATAATTTTATAACTAGACACCTTTTCAACTATATACTGACAAATTTCTGACAATAGTCCTGGAAAAAGAACAAATTTGATTAGCTTTCCAGGATAAATGACTTTAAACTATAAATGTCGCTGGACTAACATAAAGATGCTGTTTCTGCAGTGAGAGTCTGAGCTTAAATCAAAAAACAATGACTTTGCTGCTGCACAACACAAAAACAGAAGAACTTTACTGCATTTTGAAACACACATTACAAAATAGTGTTTTTATTTTACATCCATGCTTCAGTAAACACATGAAACCCTCCCCTTCCGTGCAGTTATGTACAGATAGAACATATAAATTGCAGATCCGTGTTGAAGGACGCTTCGACGAACAGCCTCCACCTCACTTCTGACATCCTCCCTCCTTCCTCTCTTCTTGTCTTCTCCCCTCCGTGCAGATTTTGCTGAATTCATCTTCCTGGGGATCTTCTTGTCTGAGATGATGATAAAAATGTATGGCCTGGGCAAGCAGGCCTACCTCAACTCCTCCTTCAACTGCTTCGACTGCCTGGTGAGTCCCAACGCACTTCAGTACACAACCCTCAGAAACGAACAAAACAAAACACACAGCCAGGTGCAAACACTCGCTTCAAGCCCGGACGTGTTGACTCTAGCAAAAATATTATTTACTCATTATAATGAGTAACAACGTGCTTGCGTGTGCTTCTGTTTGTGTCAGGTGATATGTGGGAGTATATTTGAAGTGCTGTGGTCCATCATCCAGCCGGGCACCTCGTTCGGCATCAGTGTGCTTCGAGCTCTCAGGTTATTGAGGATCTTCAAAGTCACCAAGTGAGTCAGATGGAGTCAAGTCACTGTTCTGAATAAATAAAGGAAATATTAACACGCTCAAACTAATTCCTCTCTCTGCTCATCAGGTACTGGGCATCTCTGCGTAACCTCGTCGTCTCTCTGCTCAACTCCATGAAGTCCATCATCAGCTTGCTCTTCCTGCTCTTCCTCTTCATCGTTGTCTTTGCTCTGTTGGGGATGCAGCTCTTTGGAGGACAGTCAGTGCCGTTTCTTCATTTTAATAGTCCTCATTTAATTTACCACTAAGAGATTGCTTTCTGTTTCCTGCCAGGTTCCCTGAGTCATTTCTGAGACAAAAACTTGCTGTGCTTGTGTCTGATTCTTACTGTTTTTTCTTTTAATGCCATTCTGTGTTTTCCCTCACACTTCTCTTTTCTATCTCTCTCTGCTGCTGTTTTTTTTTTCCTGCTAGGTTTAATTTTGAAAACGGCACCCCTCCGACCAACTTCGATACTTTCCCCGCAGCAATAATGACGGTGTTCCAGGTGAGCCAAGGAGACTGTAGAAGGGAAGAGAGGGAGGGAAGGAAGCAGGAGAAGACCAGGGCTGGATTTAGGTTGAAGCGATTAAAGGATTAAACAGGATTTATACATGAGGAAGTGATATAAAATATAGAATGCTACTTTTAAATTCTTAAATGTCATTAGCCAGGGACATAGTTTTGCTAAACCGTGACAGTTAGTGAGCGCTACATGCATGATATTTGTATGTACATGGATGTATTAAATGTTGTCTTTTCTGATTGTTTTTGTTCCAGATCCTGACCGGCGAGGATTGGAACATGGTGATGTACGACGGCATCAAGTCTCAGGGCGGAGTCAACAAGGGAATGGCCTTCTCTGTCTTCTTCATCGTTCTCACACTTTTTGGCAACTGTATCCCTCGACAGAGAAGTTCACATGCACACAAAACACACGATGCATCTCACAATAAACCACATTATCCTGTCATTCTGTCCCTAGTAGGAGATCTGTGTCATGTTACTATAGCATGTATGCTATGCTAGTCTGACCTTCTCGGTTCTTACACAATCCACTGTATTAACTCGCCATGAATTACATGCTAAGTGGCTTAGCCAGGTCCTTTATGTGTACGCTGTATACTTGTGTACAAACACTCTCCTCTGTGCTGGATGGCTTTTAACTCGGTGTTCAGACACTCTGCTGAATGTGTTCTTGGCCATCGCTGTGGACAATCTGGCCAACGCACAGGAGCTGACCAAGGTATAGTCACGTCCAGTTCTGCTTAACATCTCTGTATTATTCTCCTCCAGTCAATGAACTGTGCCCTCATTCCCGATTCATTCATCTCTTCTCTCTTATTTCCTCTCTGCAGGATGAACAGGAGGAAGAGGAGGCTGCCAGTCAGAAGATCGCTCTGCAGAAAGCCAAGGAAGTGGCTGAAGTCAGCCCACTGTCTGCTGCCAATCTCTCCATAGCAGCGTAAGTTTCTGTCTCTGTTACTGTTGTGCTCTTTCTTTTTTTTCTTTTCTTTGGACTACAGCAGGAATTTTATGATGCACATATCTTTAAAGAAGCTCCCTCTACATCCTGGAGCCAAGCACAGTGGAGAAAAACAGCTAATGAAGCTCTGCCTTCTGTTGTACACAGTAGTGATGCTGATGATTGTAAAGAGGTTTTTTTTTTTTTTTTACATCACAGTGAACTTCATAGAATTCTTGCACTTGTAAAGAATTTCTCAAAACACTGACCTAAAGCACACTCATTGATTTTTCCTAAATTGTGAATCACATCCTGATATAATGTTAGTGTACAGAAGGTTCTCTTATCACAGAGGCATAAATCACCTTCACCCAAAGTGATTTTTTTTCTTTCAGATTTTAGTGTAAATTGAAAACAAAATGTGTTTTTATAATTGTTTCATCACAGCATATATGTATCTGGTAAGAGCCAGTTTAGTGACCAGCTGAAACATGCATATACTTCCCTCTTTGTCCTCTCGGACTCCCCTTTGCTTTTTTCTTTCTCTTTTTTTGTCACACTCTTTTGTGCATAGTGAAGCTCAGACACACTCATACAGACACACACAGGCCGGCGTTGGATTGATCCGTCCAGCTCTCCTCTGGTCGGGGGAGTCTTTGATCTCTTTTCTCTGTATACACAGGGGTCTTTCCTTTCACCGCTGGTAAAGTTCACACACTCTCACACACAGACACACACATCTGCACAACACGGGGAGTCCACTTCTGCTCAGAAATACCAGACACACACACCAGGTACATGCAGGTCTGACCTTTCCTCTGAGATACAGCAGCTCACTCAGCGTCACACAAACATGTCCAGGAGTTAAAACTTAATTTACACGCTCATTACATGTTGATAGTTCCATGTTTCTTGTTACTGTTTGTGCTGTATTTCACTGTGCTTGTGGGCATTTGTATACGTGCACCAGTAGTCCTTATTTTAACTGGGATTCATATTTAAGGTTTAATATTTTTTTTTCAATGCAGTGCATGTGTATGTGTATATATGTGCGTGCATGTGTGTGTGTGTGTGTGTGAGGAAGAACTGTTGAGTGTATGTTGGTTTAGTGAGGATTAGCAGCACAAAACAGTCATTGAGATTCCAGTGAGGATAGTTTTTGTTTTACCAAGCAGGGATTTTAAACTCGGGGCCATCAGTGGTGCATGAAGAATCTCTTAAGAAGATATCGTATGTGAACTCAGGAAGCAGGCAACATAAAACCCAGAAAAAAAAGTAGTTGTGAGGCTGCATAAGTCCAGCTGTCAAAATTAAAGTCCCCTTCAGCAGGGATGCAACTTAAACAGAATCTAAATTTATTTAAAACTTTTATTGTCTGCAAGAGATTCCAACAGTACGAGCAAATTCTGTTTTTCATTGCAACATATTTGCACAAAAAGCTTGTTGTTTTCTGTCTTATGCACATGAGACCGTTATTTGGTAAGTGTCTTTGAAATGGAGGAAAAACTGTATTTTCTTAGACATAAAAGAAGAGTAAATCAATAGAATAGTGCAATGAGAACAGGGCAGATATACGCTGCCGTTCAAAAGTTTGGGGTCATCCAGACAATTTCATGTTTTCCATGAAAACTCCCACTTTTATCCATGTGCTAACATAACTGCACAAGGGTTTTCTAATCATCAATGAGCCTTTCAACACCATCAGCTAACACAATGTAGCATTAGAACACAGGAGTGATGGTTGCTGGAAATGTTCCTCTGTACCTCTATGGAGATATTCCATTAAAAATCAGCTGTTTCCAGCTACAATAGTCATTTACCACATTAACAATGTCTACACTGGATTTATCATTCATTTAGTGGTATATTCATTGAAAAAAATGCTTTTCTTTCAACAATAAGGACATTTCTAAGTGACTCCAAACTTTTGAATGGTAGTGTACATAATATTAAACATGCAAGAAATGATCAGGCAGAGTAAATGAGTGATCCAAATAGGGGATTTTGTGAGAGTACAAAAAGGAGAAGACAAAAAAAACTTGTTAAATATTCAGACGGAACAAACTGCAGAGGTGAGTGTGTGTTCAGTGTGTCTGTGTGTTAAGGATTGCATTCCAAAATGCTGAATCTTTTTTTTGGCAAAACAGCAGCAACAAAAAAAACAGTCTTTCTGAGATTTCTTCAGTTTTTTGCATTTCAGAAATATGTTTTACTTGTTTGAATAATTCCGTTTTTTCGGGACATTTTGTTTGAATAGTTTCCGGTAGTAATCTGTCTTGAACTTGCCCATTTTGGAATGAAATCCTTCTTCTGTTCTTTCGTGCCATCTCACTCACCAGCTGTTTCCCTCCTCAGCAACAAAGTACACAGTGAGTGTCACAACGCTACCGACCCCTTTCTGGACTGGTATTTATTTATTTGTTTATTCATTTCTGAATACCTTCTGTTTCTTGACTTTACAACCATTCCTTGCTTTCTTTCCTTTGTGTTTTAAGAACACCCTCCTTTCCTTTGTCCTTTTGTTCTAAACTTTTCTCCTCTACTACATTCCTGGCTTTCTTTAGCTGTTCTTTGTGTTGGCTTATTTTTAAGAGTACTTTTTCCGTTGCCTGCATCTCGCAGTACGGCTGTTGCTTTACTGTGGTTGACTGTTGGCCCTGACAGAAAAGGGAGTTAAAGTTGATCATTGGTTAAAGTTCTGGAGGGTAAGAAAGGAGGTGGTCACTGACAGTTTGGGGTGTTTTTGACGGCTCTATCCATTTAGCTTCAGTGGGGACTTTGGGCTTCTATTTCCATTCAGCTTCGGGTTGATTGATTATGCATTATTCTAACAAATTCTGACCTTGCCTCAATGTTATCCTCCATGTCGTGTCCCCACATGGTTTACCAAAGTAGGGCTGTCCTGCATTGTGCTTTGGCAAGCCGTGTAGACACCCAGAGCCTTATTCTGTTGATAGCTGCCCCAATCTATAGGTCCAGCCAAATGACCTTCTAGATGTTTGTGGCCCCCAGTGTGTCTTTCTGTCCTGGCTATTTTACGTATTTTTGGTGTTGGTTTCCACCTCATCATTCTCATGTCTTTTTTATGTGTACTACATTTGCACAATGTCGAGTCTCAGAGCAGGCCTTAACGCCGCCAATGCTCTCTTATCCCGCTTCGTCTTGCAGTAAGGAGCAGCAGAAAAACCACAATAAGGGAATCAATAAGTCGGTGTGGGAGCAGCGCACCAAGGAGCTGAGGAAACAGACTCTGGCGTCCAGCCGTGAGGCCCTCTATAATGAACTGGACCCTGACGATCGCTGGAAGGCAAGGACAGGGAGGGAGGAGCACAACAATGTAAAGGACAAGGCAAACAAAGGCCCCTAGACTTGTGATATCAGTGTACACAAGTTAAGGCTCTGATGATGGCGTGTTTTTAGTCTAGTCAGCTATGTACAGGTGGTAGATTTGCCAACGGTAATTTACATGCTTGCTTGAATTTCCCATATGTTACTATAAATCCCATTTTTGATCTAGCTAGCTATACAGTTTCTCTGTCCTCCACTCTCCCCACAGGTGAACTTCTCACGCCACATCCGCCCGGACATGAAGACCCACCTGGATCGACCCTTAGTGGTCGACCCCCACGAGAACCGCAACAACAACACCAACAAGACCACTGCCAACAACTCAGACCTCTGCGTCAGCCAGCACCACCCTGCTGACGAGCTCAACAGGCAGACCCGCCTCCACGAGCACCACGGCCAGGTAGGAGGAGGTGGCGGAGGGTCGGGTCCATCCAGGCCTCCGCTGGAGCGCGGGGAGTCCACGGAGAGTAAACGCAGTCGTAAAGGCGACCATCACCGCGCCTCTCATCGGCTGGACGCTACGGTGATCCCCGGGCCGGGCTCGGAGGAGAGGCCGTCCAGGCGCCATCACCACACTCGGAGCGGCAGTCGAGGGGGAGGACAGTCGGAGCACAGGAAGCCCAGGTCGCATCGAAAGAACACAGAAGACAGCGAGGACGGCACAGGAGGAGGAGGTGGAAAATCAGGGAGACATAAGAGCAAAGCAGTGGATGGAGGTGGAGACGGAGGAGAGCATGAGGGAGGTGGAGGTGGTGAGGGCGGCGAGAGGAGGCCGAGGAGGAGTCGCCATGGAAACCAAACAGATGGTGAAGGGAAGAGGATGTGCCAACACAGAAGGAAGTATGTCCATTGGCTGTAAATATGATTCATGTTCTTATGTCTTCTAATCCTTGGTTCTCTTGTCACACTTTTCTCTGTCCATCATTTCCTCTTCTTCTAGGGACTGCAGTGTCCTGAACCTCTCCACCACACGTCCCATCCAGAAGACCCTCTCCAGACAGAACAGCCAGTACAGCGAGGATATGGACAACCTCATGAACACCAAGCTGGTTTCTGGCTCCACTCCCCCCGGTGAGGGTCACCCCAATCCGATCGCCAATCACGCTGTAGCCCAAGCCTTCGGATCCGCCCTCCACCTCGCTAACAGCGGCACTCAAGGAAGTTTGGTCACGTTGGACAGCTATGGGAATGTCGGACATCACCGTGCCAACAGCGTGATCAGGCTGCCTCACCCTGACTACACAGCTGTGGATATGCCAATTTTTCCTTCCACCAACGCCATACTGCAAGGTGAGGACTGACAGAATATGTTTCTCCTTTGTTATCTTTTTACTGAAGTACCAAGCTCTCATTTTCACACCTGTCTCTTTCCAGTTAATAAAAATGCCAACACAGAGCCTCTGCCAGCCAAAGAGGACAAGGACGACGATGACGATGAGAAGGGAGGCGAAGGAGGACCCAGGCCCATGCCTCCATTTAGCTCCATGTTCATCCTGTCCACAACCAACCCGTAGGTTTCACATCGTCAAGATGTTAAGCGAACACAAGTACCCGATTAATTTGCTCAACATTTCATTTTTTGTGTGTTTATCTTTGGTTTATGTGCTAAATTCTGGTTGGAACGTGGACAAAGTCATTAAAGTGTGACTCAAATTTAACAGTAAACTACGTTATTGGCAGGGATGTGGTGGTAAAATAAATGGTGCGAATGACCTACTTTACCTCAGCTGTTGTTGAAAGATGGACTTACTGGTATCATTCTCAAAAACCAATCTCTAATGAAATGCTTTCTATACAGCTCTGTGATAACCTGCTAACAGGATATAGTCCTGCAGAAATACGGTGGTTGTGTTCTTGACAGAAAAAATAAGAAATCCTTGAATTAGTCAACAATACTGAGAGAGAGGAAGCCTAGTTGTAGCACTTTAACAGGTGTAAAGTCTCTGTAGGTGTGTTTAGCCTCCACTACAGTTCTAATTCTACAGTCTAATAGTATATAGCACTAATACCAGAGAGAAACATACTTCTCTGTGTGCTCCCAGGTTTCGCCGAGCCTGTCACTACATCTGCACCCTGCGTTACTTTGAGATGTGCATCCTGCTGGTTATCGCCATGAGCAGCATTGCCCTGGCAGCTGAAGACCCCGTCTGGCCTGAATCCCCCCGAAACAACGTAAGGAAGTCGCTGCACATTCATGTGTCGATGCCAGAAATATCATGTGGGCGTCATATTTACCACCTTTGTTTTTATTCAGGTTGTTTTTTTCTTATTAGCATAACTGAAGACCTCCTATGTGTGAGAGGGCAGTCTAGTCAATGAGTAAAGTGTGGCATTAAATGGATAAATCAAGCCTTTAGGAGGATTATGTATCATTCAACAACTGTTTTTTAAACTCATCCAGAGTGACACATATTCTGGTTTTTGCTGTGCAGCGTTTTTACAGTGTCATTTAAAGTAAATGTAAAAAATAAATCTATTATTATTATTAGTAGTAGTAGTAGTAGTAGTAGTAGTAGTAGTAGTATTATTGATAACAATAATAATAATTTATTTTATTTATAAAAATAAAAATAATAAAATGTCATAGTTGTTATTATTATTGTTGATATTATGAATAAAAATAAAAAATTCTTATTGTTATCAATACAAATAATAATAATAATAATAATAATAATTATTATTATTATTATTATTATTATTTGTATTGATCACAATAAGAATTTTTGTATTTTTATAATAATAATAATAATAATAATAATAATAATAATAATAATAATAATAATAATAATAATAATAATAATAATAATAATAATATATTATTATTATTATTATTATTATTATCATCATTATTAATATAAATAAAATAAACTTACTATTATTGTTATCAATGATAACAACAACAATAAAATAATAATAATAACAATAAATGATAGTTGTTATTATTGTTATTATTATTAATATAAATAAAGTAAATGATTATTACAAGTGTTTGAATTCCATTGTATCATACAATGACAGTAAAGGAATCTGAATTATTGTTATCAATCATAACAACAATAATGGTAAAATTAACAATAATAATAATAACAATGATAATAATTAGAACAATTATATTACTATATTTTTTATTTAATTCTTATACTCGTCATTGGATGATGTCTGAATTTGAAAACCAGTCCTACATATCTGTCTCGTCGCTCTTTTCCACTTCCTGGATGCAGCATCCAATCATTCTGTCTGTTTTCTCTCTGCAGGTTCTCCGTTATTTCGACTACGTCTTCACAGGAGTTTTCACATTTGAGATGCTGATAAAGGTAAAGCAATGTGTGAAATCAAGAACGGACGTTTTCCTCCAGATGTGACGACAGTCCGACCCCAGATGAGGAACAAACATCTGCACCTTTTATAACCAAACTGTGCGTCTCATCATTCATCCATGTTTTGTGTCTCCCTCCAGATGGTGGATCTGGGGTTGGTCTTGCACCAGGGCTCATATTTCCGGGACTTGTGGAACATCCTTGACTTTATAGTGGTTAGTGGTGCTCTGGTGGCCTTCGCCTTCACGTAAGTCTCCCTGCTGCCTCCCCCTTTGCTCTCCTCTCTCCTCACCCCTCCCCTCCTGGCTGTCTACTGCCTCTCTGGTACCTTGGAGTACAGCCTCCCCGGTTCTTCTCTACTCACCCATGGCTCATTTTTGGCCTCTCTTTTTCTCTCTCTCTCTCTCTCTCTCCCTGCTCTCTGTCCTTTCAGACATTTTATCTCTCTCTCAACGGTTCTCCATTCTCTCCTGTCCCCCTCCTCCATTTAACGTTTTAATTTACCTGAGCTTATAATACAAATGGCCAGTTCTCTACTTGTGGTCATTTCCTTATGCTCCCACACTGGCCTGAACTCCTGCAGTCCTTTCATTTCTGAGCCCCTCTACCTTCTGAGTCCCTCCACCAACTGCTTAAACCCCTACATGTTATAAGGTAGTTTCCCGGCATCCTCTTCCTGTCCATCGCTTCTTCCCTCTGTGAGAGGTGAGGACCACCCTTTGCACCTGTAACCCTTTAGTGCCCAGGGCGTTCTAGAGTTAAAGGCCCCATGATGAGCTCGCTTCCCAAAACCTCCACACCCTTCTCCATGACAATGCAGGTACTTTAAAACCTACTCAATCTGCATGACTGTTAGGATGAAATGCAGTAATATCTGTAGAACTGAGCTAAGTTAGAGCTGAGGTAATGAGTACTATGCTGGGTACAAAGCATGACTTTTTTGCTTTTGCATGGTTGGAGAGAATAGAAAGTAAACTAGAGCTTTAGGACTGCAATCAATATTAAATGTGTATTTTTTTTTTTAAAGATATACAGAAATCAAAGTTAATTAAAGCTGAAAGCAGCATTGGTCTGGTCCTGGTTAGCGAATCCAAACATGTCCACCAGGTGGCGCTGTGACTGAGAGTGTATTTCGGCCTATGGGTGTGATGAGGGCTGGACTCTGATCACACAGGTAAAGTTTCAGACAGATTGAAGCATGTACAGACCAGTCACACAGCACTTCCTGTTTCATGGCGAAACGTCGAAATTCCGCCAGCCGCCATTTCCATACCGTCAGATTTCTGTGGAGCATTTTGATAACTTTGGTGACCCATGCCTGGTGTACATCCTGGCCAAATGTGAGCTCTCGGGGTTACCCTGTTTGAGTTTATAGCTTTTGAAAATGTCCAAAAATGACCCAAAATCATCCAAAATATGGAACATGATTCAAAATGGCTGACTTCCTGTTGTGTTCTGGGTATGGGTGTCAGTTACAGTTTTGCACGTCTTGACGTGTTACATGTGTGTACCAAATTTCGTAAATCTAAGTCACACATACAGACGGTGCTATTGAGCCATTTTGGCACATACGTGGGCCATTCCCCTAAAACATCAAATTTTTTCACAGATCCTGCCATGTGCACAAATTTTCACATGTTTTTGAGTATTTCTAGGGCCTCAAAAATGTGTTTTCTTTCGTCCGAAAAAACCACCCTTGGTGCTCGGACCCTAACAATGACAATGCTGCAACCTCAGTGCTTGACTCAGTTTGATGTTTCTCAAAATCCTATATGTATTTTCAGGGAACAGCCACCCAAAAGTGTAGTTTTTGTGGCTTTGCCTTAAAGTTACACGAGTGGAAAAAGCTGACGGCTGACATAATAGATCAGGCAGAAGCATGCTCGCGTGGAGAGCAAGAATCTCTGCAAGCACAGTGGCTGATGATGTTTCACCAACTAAAAATAAAGAATTCACAAGTGATGTTGATCCTGCAACAAGTAAGTGACCATTTGTGATTTCCCTGAAAACAAATCTGCCACAGAGTGCAACTTTAGCTTCTGTAGACGTCAGCGTTAATTGGTATTAAATTTGAAAACAGTTCCAACACCTGAGCCTGTTAACCACTGAAGTAAGACGTTTTCTCACAAACACTGATATTTTTAGTCTTCTGTTGCGATTATCATTTGCAGTTTTTGTCATTTTCAGTTTTCTGTAATCATTCATCAGGAATCTTCACATAGTTGAGTCCAGAGACTTGTTGTTGTTGTTTATGTTGCTTTATGACCGTGTGGTGATGCATTAATTATGAACTGAGGGTTTAATACAGCAAACGTTAACCGTCTTGCTTCAGTGTGTTTTCATGGCTCCAGAACAGTGTGTTTTGTTAGCTTAGATCTGTGTGCTTTCTCCTTTTACCATTCATGCTGTACGGCACCAAGCCTCTCTTGGAGTTTTTCCATTTATTTAATTCCCAGGAACAATAAAATACCTGAACACGTGTGTATCAAATACATTCCAGTGCTGTAGCCCTGCGATAAATCTACTTTTCTGCAGAAATTTCAACATATTGCAGTCAAATACAAACACACTAACTACATACTTATAAATTATGCAATTTGAAAAACTCAAACATACAAAAAGATGATTATTGCAGGGCTGCTGTTTTGGATTTTATTTGATTTTTGTTTAGTGGGATGATACCTTTTAGAGCAATTAATCCAGGTTTGTTTGCTAATTTCAGCAGCGGTGAACTGAAATGAAACTGAGACGATCTTTCAAATACTCGATGAAGACGGTCTGAAAAAATAAATGATTGCATGAATGTATTTGATGTTCTATACTCGGGATGCCTCAGCTCTTTCAGTTTTAACTAAAGCAAACCCAACCACTTTGTATTTTTCCCAGCATGGTATCCTCTAACTGTCCCTTCAGAGCTCCTTTAGCAGGTCTGGAGGGATTGATCAGTCAGTTTTTTCACTTTAACCTCACTGTGGTAAATCCTATTAGTTATAGCCTAAACAAAATACCCTGAAGTATAGAATTACAATTCTCTCTATCCTTTACTTTTTTCCCAATCTTTCATTGTTCAAAACCTCCGTTACTTCTTCTTCCTCACAAAAAGTCCATAAAAATATATATATTTTTCTTGATATGAAAAAGAAAGATCCCATTAACTTAGGATCTAAGGGAAGTAGAGTCACTGTGGGTTTCTAAAATCTTCACATCAGATGTTTGTAACAAGTCTATGTCCAGCAGTATCCATTACCTCAATGAAAAATCCACCACTGCCTAAAGTGGCATCTATCCTTAGCTCATGAATCAAAGCATTCAAGGAATTTTTTGAGGAGTTTTCTAATATTGTGCATTGTTTTGTGTATTTTCTACTGCTGCATTGGGTGGAGGTATATTATCAGTGAATGAACTGGTGCCTTTGGTGCTTTTCTTCCATCATAATTCTGTAAAATTAATGGAAAAAAACGTCACCTCGGAAGAGAAAATGCAAAACCTAATGTTTTCAGCCATTTAAAACCATTTTACTGTCCAAGTCCACATAGTTATGCTAACTTCCACAAAAACCAACCCCTGCTGTGTCTTTTGTTGTTTTGCTGATTCTGGAGCAGCTGAATAAAGACACGGTGAACACGGCAGGTGCTCCAGGGTTCTAGTGTTGGTGCTCCATCTATCAGACTGGCTTCTACCCCAGTCATTCTCTCTGAATCATCTTTATATCTATGTGTGTTTCACTAACACTCTTCCCCCTTATTTCAGTTGAATCTGTCTGCATTTCTGTATATTTATATCTAAATGTGTGTGTGTACATCTGTCCTTATCTCTGTGTCCTCTAACGTATTTGTGTTACATGTGGGTCGGTTGTGTAAGTTTCTGCACTTCTTCTCTCTCGAAGTTTCCACAGAAATGTTAATTATGATCTAAGGCGTTTAGTGTTTTAAAAGCTGGAACATTTAATCACAAACAAAGAATAGCCAATTGAAGCAATAAATCCTGATTTGACTGTGGTAGGGGTTAACAGCGGAGATCTGAACCAGTCAGAACAGACACATCCAGATAGGGGCTTAATTCAATTGGTGGAAATCAAACAGGACTCCAGAAAGGATCAGTGGTCTCATTGGAGATGTTTATCGCTCCTTTAATCCAGTTAGTCTGGTCTGAGGGCTGCTGTGTCTTGGACCACTTTTACCGCCGTCCTGCATATTTCTATAGTCAGATTCATGTCCAGCGGCGATGACTAATCGAGTTTGGTTAGCTTAAAGGGATATCTGGATGTTCCGAGATGCTTTAATTCCACCAGACTGGGTTTTTTTAAAGGCGAAATGTTTGTAAAGTGAGTTTAAATGAGGGCGTGTTTATCTTTCTGTCACTCACAGTGATTTATTTATTATTCATGGCGCTCCTCCTCACAGGGAGTGAAAATTTACAGATTTCAAAAGTTGATCTACCGCTGTTAAATCCAGTGGTGTTCGGTGAGAACATCTGGCCTGCAGATCCAGCAGCAGTCGTCTGATGCTGTGGTTTGTCTGAACTGTGAGAGTGCATGTTTAGGTGCATGTGTTACCTGTAGTGTGTGGGTGAGAGGGTTGATCTAACAAACAGCGCACCTTGTGCTTTCTTTTCTTCTCTCTCTGTCTCTCATATGGATGTTTTCCTGCTTTCTCTGTGTCCCATTCTGTCTCCTTCTCCCACTCCGGGTCTTCTTGTCTCCTCTCTATCTTTGTCTCGCTGTCTCTCACCCCTTTACTCATCTCTTCGTTTGGAATCCACCAACAGCGGCGGCGGGTAAAGTTCTCTTTGCTTTTCCTCCTCATTTTCTCCTTCTGCACTCTCAGCATCTGTTTCTTCTGACCACACTGGCTCTCTGTCGTCTCCATCCATCCCTCATCACAGCTGAAACGTGTACTCGTCTGTTCTTCCCTTTTCTCCATTGTTCACCATGGAACAGCTCCGACTCAAGCATAACTAAACCTCACGTTAACCTGCAGCTGGGAAATGATATTTTGTGCAAATTGCAGGTTTATCACAGAAAAAATATGATTAAAGACAGAAACTGCTTAAAAAAACATCCATTAGGAAAGTTATTATCAGCTGACGACTGGTGAAGATGTGACCAAACAAATGCAGCGAAACAGAAAACAGTGTCGCACACACATGCATTAGTGTGCACGTGTACACAGAAGCAGCAGCGTTCTACCATCTGGTCTAACAGCTGGATGACACATGCAGCTGAACTCACAGATGCTGTCTCCCCTAAGGACCGCTTCTGACGACCTCTGAACTTAATCTCAACATTATCTTTGCGCTGTGAGGATTTTAGTTTTTTTTAAATAACAAATTAGAGCAACAGAACTACTGTAAAGTATTTCTTGATGCTGAGAAGTTTTGCATTTATTTAAGCAAGCAGGCAGAGCCCCTTTTTAGCATCAGTCGACTCTTTAGACTCTCAGCGGGTGCCTACTGTAGTTTAGTATTAAATGTAGTCAGTTTGAAAACGTGTGTGAACTTTTACCTTTTCAAATTCGTCGATTTTGCCTTTTCCCATACATGGATCATTCCAGAACTGGAGGACATTTGGGCTTCAAAATACTTGAAAAATAAACCTTCTCTCTACCAGTTTTCTGCACCATATTCATCAATAATAGGTACTGATTGGCTCAGCTTCCACATCAATGGTAGCATTTTTATTCCATGTTTTCTGTGTTGTTTGCCAACCCTACTCTAATCACAGTAACAGGGTTGCTAATCCATGCTAATGTGATCTTTTTCTCAGCAGTAGAAGCTAGATATTTAGCTGCTGTTACTGCTGACCATGAGGACAAACTGACTGATGGAAAACAGTCCAAAGAATTAGTCTGATCCTGATAATATGAGGTAGAGTGAGACATTCAATCAAGGCTGACAATGTGATGAAAAGATGAAAAATAGAAGAGAACTATAGGAACACTGATGGATGATGGAAATGACAAAAAGAAGACAGAAAATGACACAAATGAGACACAAAACGAAACAAACGAGACAGAAAATGACAATAACATCATCAACAGGTTCTGCTAACATGTTGTGGGACACGTTCCACGTATAATAATTATCATTTAAAATATTATGTTGATTAAAAACAAAATTCCCCCAATCACAAGAAGATAGTAAAAAGATAATACAAAAAACTAGATTTAAATTTGATTCTAACTGTTTTATTAGAGATTCAGTTTGGTCATCAGAGGGGTGGGACGAGAGAAAAATGTCATTTTAGGGGGAAGTCCAGACTTATTTGATATTTTTAAAATATCTTCAAACATTCTTTCTCCTAGTGTTTTTTAGATTTGGTCTCAGGACAAGAACATTTACACAACTACTGTATGTTTTAGGATTTTCTACATGGATTATTTGAAATTTGATGGCTGGGACGTAAAATGTCCTCCAGCTCTGGAATGACTCTTACATTTACCTAGAAAGAGGTTTTGCTTTGCATTTCATCAAGAAATGCTCGGTAGAATATCTTTGTCTTGGCCAAAAGTCCTACAAGACAAGATTCCATGCTGTCTGAACAATGCTGTGAAAGCAGCTCATCCAAGTTTAGAGCTTCTAGAAATGAACCGGTTGAGTTATCAAAAGAGAGAGTTTGGCACTTCATTTTTTACTGCAGTTAAACACAGTGATATTACCAAATTGTGACCTACGTTTGATGTCTGTGGAGTTATTTTTTAAAACTTTTTGTAATGGGGAGCAGCGCTGAGACCACGACTAAACTCTCTCTGTAATGTCTCTGTATATATAGAACATAAAGTTCTCCATCACTCAGACTGCTGCTTAAAGAAGAACTACTGCAGCATGGAAAGCAAGGTTTCAATGCAGCATGAATATATTTCACCATTAGCTGGGCATGTGCAAGTCAAGGCTTAAGCCATCTCTGTAAAGCATTGAAATACATTGCAAAGTATCAAACAAGCGTAGCTAACGAGATAGCATTCAGACAGGAATGATATCAGCCGTTCCCATAGCATGTACCGTAGTAGTCAAATACCACCTAACTCTAGCATGTAGCTAAAATGCTAACCTCACACTTAGACATGAGGCTAAAGCGTAATATGATAGCAATGCTGCATGTGTTGCTATGTATTTAACCCAGACGCAGTTACTCTTTTTGAGTTAACTCGGACGCACATCAAGAAATGGCCGCCCACTGCCATTTTGGAATCAAGAGGACTGAAGCTGTCGTGTTTCTCCGAGCCTACTGACGCTTTTGTACATATATGTATTTGTGTTGCGGTGTGTGTGCATGTAGGGGGAGCAGTAAAGGAAAAGATATCAGCACCATCAAGTCTCTGAGGGTCCTGAGAGTGTTACGACCTCTGAAGACTATTAAACGTCTTCCCAAACTCAAGGTACGTGTTTTCGCAGCATGAACTGAAAACTGAGGTATTTTTGCCTGTGATGCCCCAACTTCAGACCAGAAAACACAAACTCAAAATAACTTCAATCCAGTGTATTTAGTTTTTCACACAGTAACCAGAACCTCTGCTTCTGTTGTCGTCTTCTTCTGTCCTCAGGCTGTGTTTGACTGTGTGGTGAACTCTCTGAAGAATGTGCTCAACATCCTGATTGTCTACTTACTCTTCATGTTCATCTTCGCTGTGGTGGCGGTGCAGCTCTTCAAGGGCCGATTCTTTTTCTGTACCGATGAATCCAAAGAGTTTGAGCGTGACTGCAGGTCAGGAAAATGTTATCGTGCTTTTTTTTGGCCTCTATGTCTTCAGTATCTCAGAAACCCCAAAAGATATAAATGTGAGAATAGACTCCTCCCTTTATTTGTGGTGTTGATGACGCGTTTTGTATATTTCAGAGGCGAATATTTGGTGTATGAACGCGATAACGGAGTGAGGGCGCAGAAGCGGGAGTGGAAGAAGTACGATTTCCACTACGACAATGTGGCTTGGGCCCTTCTCACCCTCTTCACCGTGTCCACTGGAGAGGGGTGGCCGCAGTGAGTATCCATGAACATGTACAGAACAGAGCACATGCTTCCTGACGACCTCTAACCCTGAACCCGTCTCCGTCTCCGCCGCTGCAGGGTGCTGAAACATTCAGTGGATGCGACCTATGAGAATCAGGGCCCGAGCCCAGGATACCGGATGGAGATGTCCATCTTTTACGTGGTGTACTTCGTGGTCTTCCCCTTCTTCTTCGTCAACATCTTCGTAGCTCTCATCATCATCACCTTCCAGGAACAAGGGGACAAGATGATGGAGGATTACAGTTTAGAAAAGAACGAGGTGAGAAAGGAAATGATGGAAAGTACTGGGAGGGCAATGAAAAGGCAGGATGAGATTAAAACCGTGTTTTATCTTCATCGTTGGTGAAGAACAACCAATAAAACGAGGATGTGTCTCCTGACCTGTTCTTCTGTACAGTGAAAACATCATGAGGAAAATACAAGACTTACTGGGAGAATCCATAAATTTATAACATAAATATCATACGTTATGCAGACGACACAGTGCTGATAGCAAACAGTGAAGAAAGTTTACAAACTGTAGTATCCATAATTAACACAGAGAGATTGGTCTGTCTTTAAACAAAAGAAAACAGAAATAAAAACTATCATCCCAACCTGTATCATAGAATTAGACCAAGAAACACTGAAGCAGGTTCATCATTTCAGATATCTCTGTTCATGGATAACATCAGATGAGAGGTATCAAACAGAATCAGATGTAGAGCAGCGATGTAGAGCAGCGACAATAAAAAATATACCAACAAATAAGAAAACAGCAATTAGCATCCATATGAGGACTCTCTGTTGTTCAATTCTACCAGTTCTGATGTACGGATGTGAATCTGGGAACATAATAAAATGTCAAACAGAATCCCTGCAGCAGAAATGTGGTTTTACAGACACTACGTTTATCTGATATGGACAGAATAACCAGCGAAGACGTTTTAAAATTACTAAACATTAATTATACGCTATTGAACAAAATTAGGAAATGGCAAGCAACATTTTTTGGACACATCATAAGGAAAGAGATTTTGGAATATGTCATCACAACTGAAAAAATGAATGTGAAGACAGGACAAGGCAGGCAGAATGAAGATGATAGATGGACTGACATCATGGAGACACATGGAACCATCAACAGTCACAATTCAGAGAGCAAAAGATCGGATTAGACGCTGAATGGCATGGGGCTTTATTGATTGATTGATTTTATCTGTTCACAGAGAGCCTGTATAGACTTTGCCATCAACGCCAGGCCTCTGACACGTCACATGCCTCAGAACAAGCTGAGCTTTCAGTATCGGATGTGGGAGTTTGTGGTGTCACCGCCGTTTGAGTACACAATCATGGCGATGATCGCACTCAACACGGTTGTACTGATGATGAAGGTAAAGAATCAGTCAGAAACAGTCATGCACACATCGACATGAAGAGGAAAAACACCAAGTTCACATCTGTCTGTGTTTGGACCTTTAGCTTTGTCCCCTCAGTTAGAAACAAGCCAACACTCATTTGCTGTTTTGATAAATTGTGTCTCTGTGTGTGTCTTTTTGTGTGTACACCGGTTTACTGTTATGAATGTGTGTTCTTCCTGCGTCTGGTTTCCAGTATGATGGAGCTTCTGATACCTATGAAGACGTGTTAGCCAACCTGAACATAGTGTTTACCTCCCTCTTCTCCATGGAGTGTGTACTCAAGATCATCGCCTTTGGAGCACTGGTGAGTGCATGTGTGTGTGTGTGTGTGTGTGTGTGTGTGTGTGTGTGTGTGTGGGTGTGCGTGCGTGTGTGTGGGTGGGTGTGTGTGTGTCTGCGTGTGTGTGTGTCTGCATGTGTGTGTGTCTGCATGTGTGTGTGGTGAGGATGCTATAGTTTTTATAAATTATGGTGTCGTTGCGTTCACATACAATAAACACTAGTGCCACAATAGAAATGAGAAGTTGAAGTTCCTTCAAATGCTAGCAAACATTTTATTAGGATGAAAAAAATAATAGTTTTGCACCGATTTTTTTGTCATTGTCAATCTTTTTTGTTGTTTTTTGTCTATTTTTGTCATTTTCACACTTTGTTTTTCTTTTTTGTCTATTTTTGTCATTTTCAATCTTTTGTTGTTGTTTTTTGTCTAATTTTTTGTCATTTTCAATCATTTTGTTGGGTTTTTTTGTCTAATTTTTTGTCATTGTCAATCTTTTTTGTTGTTTTTTGTCTATTTTTGTCATTTTCAATCTTTGTTGTTTTCTTGTCTATTTTTGTCATTTTCAATCTTTTGTTGTTTTGACAAATTTTTTGTCCTTTTCAATCTCTTTTTGTTGCATTGTTGTCTCATTTTTTGTCATGTTTCTGAGCTACGCTGAGCCATTTTGTGTGAGAACAGAATGTTGTAATGTGCCTGCATGACTCATAGCCAAAATAATGTGCTGAAAGAGACCAAGATGTGGAAAACAGTACATTCAGCAAATGCTATTCTGTTGTCCTTGTCACATTGTCACACTTTGCTGGTTGTGCATTATGGTTTACATATTTAATGAGAAACTGGGGGGAAACTAATGAGCTGCTTTCAGGTAAAACGCAAAAGAAAACTGGCAGAAATCAGCAGTGAAATGTGCAGTCATTAGAGCTGCAGAGGAGGTAGAAAAAATGGATGTAGGAGATAGTTTAGGGATGAATGCTGGGAGGAGATAAGGCACAGAGGAGGGAACTGTAATACAGTAATTAGAAGAATGAGAGTGAATGACATATAGGCGGTGAAAAGAGAAGCAGAGATTAGAGAGCGGGTGGTGATTAAGGACGAGAGGATTTAAATCTTAGAGAGCGAGCTTGAACAAACTCGGCATGCATGTCATAAACAGAGGAGGTGTGTGTGTGTGTGTGTGTGTGTGTGTGTGTGTGTGTGTGTGTGTGTGTGTGTGTGTGTGTGTGTGTGTGTGTGTGTGTGTGTGTGTGTGTGTGTGTGTGTGTGTGTGTGTTGAGGTGGTTTATTTTAATAGCCGCCTCCTTTGCTCTCTCCATGTCCCTTCTGAGGTCTAATGCACAGTTTGGCTACAGGCAATATGTAGGAAAGCAAACAAGAAGAAGAGCTTATCGCAATTTGGTTCCACTGTCTTCCTTTTGAGTTGCTCTGAAGTATTTTTAATAATTCTATGCTATATTCTACTATTACAGTTGAATATGATGAGATCTTTATCACTGATTTCTGTAAGTTTCTGTGTGACATTGTGTTGCTTTGAGCTCTACAGTAACATACAGTATGCGATGTTTGATGGCCGCTGTAGTCTTCTGATGCGGTACAATTTGTCCCGAGCCTGTCTGCTGGCGTCCGTCCAACATGCCGTCACTGATGGTCCATTTGTCTCATCTAATTTCTTCCCTGTTCCCGTCCGACACTGACATGTCTCTTTTTTTCACTTTCTCGTTCTTCCTTCTCTGTCTGTCTGACGCACATTCTCTGTCTCTTTTCTTTATTATTCCTTACCTTTCAATCTGCCTTTTATGCTTTTTCATTTTAATATTACTTTAATTTTGACATTTTCTGTTCAATGTGCTCTACCTGTTCTCCATCTCTTCACCTCACCCCGTTTCATTTCTCTGTCGATATTTATCTCTTCTGTTCCTTTGCTTCTCTGCCACTTCCATGTTCCTCTGTCACCTCATACTATCTCTTTTCCACTTCATTCTCCTCTGTCTCCTCTGTCCCTGTCTCGCCTCTCTCTCTTCATTCGTCTCTCTCTTGTCCTGATCACAGAATTATTTCAAAGATGCCTGGAATATTTTTGACTGTGTGACAGTTCTGGGCAGCATCACTGACATCCTGGTTACCGAGCTTGGGGTAAGTAGCAGAATTGGAGGCTTTCCTGTGTGCAGATGTGTATAAACTGTTCACAGACAGACTTGATATTGAATTAGCAATGTTTGTTGAGCTGAAATATTTGTTAGGTGAGCTCCAGCATGTGTCTGGATTTCCTGTCTATAAAACATACAGCAGGCAAGACGAGGAGTGAAGGGAGAGCATGAGTTAGAGGCCGCTGCTGAGTCGAGCTTTAATCAGTCATGCATGAGCATCTCTTGAAAGTCTTATATAATTGTCCCAGTTGGTGGGATGGGGATCCAGCTAGCCAGCTCTGAGCCACTGACAGGAAGGCAGGAAGCATGCTGATGCTCTGCGGTAAGTCAGTTCACGGCTTCTCCGAGCAGCCTAATAGTCAATCATATGATCAGATTGCAGCTCAAGTGGCCAGAGGAGGCTTTTCAGAGTAGCTCCAGCTGAAGGCTTGAAGGTCGTATAAAAATCTGACTGCACACAAAGAATTAAAACAAGAGATGCCTGAAAAAGAAAATATATGAGTAGATTCTTTTGCATCACAGTCAGAGATGGATGAGCGTGGCAGATTCTGTGTCTGGAGATGCATTTTTGCTGCATAAATTACCCATTTATTCAAAGTTTAAGCATTTACAATCAGTTACGTCACGTGTTCTGCCTGATGTTTTGTATCACCTGAAAGATGTGTGCAAGGCAAAATGAAATGCCAGAATGAGGTAATATAGAGCCATGAAACTGTTGGTTTGTACATGTGAGGACATATGTATATAATTGAAGACAGTGTTGTTATTTAAAACATTCTTTAAACCCTCTGAACCCCAAAGCAGTTTCTGGGCATTTTTGGTCTCATTTTTCGCTGTAATATAAAGTATAAAGCTTCTATTGAAAAAGCAAAACCATGACTGCTACCTGAGAGAATTAAAAAACGTCGGCTGTGCAGGTAGACTCACAGGTGTTACCTCTACTGGAAAAAATAGTGACTCTGCATACCATACATGTTTTACTTACACAGCCTGCAGTCCAGCCTAAATAAAAGTCCCTGAAGTCAGTGGTAGATTCTCTGTTATACATCTGCAGGGTTTTTTGACATAATTTTGGTTATTTTTCAAAGACAGAGCACCTTTTGGATCCACTGATGGGCCTTGGGGTCCAGAGGGTTAATAAGAAATTATTCTCAAGTTGTGCTCAGACAGAACATAATGTCGTTTCCAGATGCAGCACGTCTTCGTACAGAGATGCGAGAGGGTGTGACTAAATTAGAATTTACCCAGTCAAATATGTGCAGATATTCCAGTAGGAGCAAAACACCTCATTTGTCCTGGAACTGTATAGATCTTCTTTTAACTTACAAAGATGAGAGTTAAAATCAAACATACAGAATCATTTTTATTTGTAAATTGCCCTACTGGCTGTTTGGAGTGAGGACGCTGTAAGATGAAGACAGTGTTCTGTCTGAATACACCTTAAACCTCGTGTTGCTCGAGGACTGAACTCATGCAGAAGTACAAGAATAGAATAATTCAACTTTATCTGAGAAATATATAAACCTCTTGGATATCTTTGATTCAAAGCAATTCAAAAGGTTACCCCCCCAATAAAGTCAGATTTGTGTATTTGCTGTACCAAGATTCAAAAGCAGCATAGCGATAATAATGTGGCCCACAAAGAAACAGCGGTGACTGAAGCTCTCTCAGGCTTAAATTGTGTATAATTTGTGATTAACTGGTTATTTAGAATCCATAGATTGTTACAACAGCCCTCTGCTGTCTTGATTCTTGGTATCAGCTCCATATGTTTGTGCTTCATGTGCAGACAGACTCCTGCTGCTGTATTAATTCTTCTCTGTAATGACTCTTGGTTTCTTTCTTGTTTTTATCTTTTTACATGCTTTCTTTAAATCGTCCACAAACTTAACGACGACCTACTGTAATCTACTTCGCCCCATCCCCTTCTCTCCCCACAACACCTACTACTACTACTACTACTTCTACCACTACTACTTGCTGTGATTCCGTCCAATCAAAATGCACTATGAATCCTCTGTGTCCACCCATGACTACTGGCTTGGTCAATCTGTCTGGTTGTTCTACGAACCAACCAAAAAAATCCCAAAATTTGCTGCTATAAACCATATGTCTGCAACATCCACATGTAGATGGTTTGTAATTTTTTGGAGATCTTGTTTTACTGCATCTGTTTTATCTGCATGCCAGCGAAGTGTGATGAAATGTGCATGATGTGCTCGACTCCCACAACTCAGAACCCTCGACTCTGAGTGAGCTTGAATCTTTACTTGTTGCTTCTCTGTCAGTCACTGTGCCTGTGTGTCTGCAGAAATATATATATTTACGTATACACATGGATCATTCCAGAACTGGAGGACATTTGGGCTTCAAAATACTTGAAAAATAAACCTTCTCTTTTACAGTTTTCTGCACCATATTCATCAATAATAGGTACTGATTGGCTCAGCTTCCACATCAATGGTAGCATTTTTATTCCATGTTTTCTGTGTTGTTTGCCAACCCTACTCTAATCACAGTAACAGGGTTGCTAATCCATGCTAATGTGATCTTTTTCTCAGCAGTAGAAGCTAGATATTTAGCTGCTGTTACTGCTGACCAAGAGGACAAACTGACTGATGGAAAACAGTCCAAAGAATTAGTCTGATCCTGATAATATGAGGTAGAGTGAGACATTCATCAAGGCTGACAATGGGATGAAAAGATGAAAAATAGAAGAGAGGACATAGCTTTGCTCTACCTATTCTTTAGGACAACTGTTGGATGATGTAAATGACAAAAACAAAACACAAAACGACAGAAACGTCATCAACAGGTTCTGCTAACATGTTGTGGGACATGTTCCATGTATAATGGGGGGGGGACGACTCCAGACTTATTTGGTATTTTAAAATATTTTCAAACTTTCTTTTCTCCTAGTTTTTTTTAGATTTGGTCTCAGGACAAGAACATTTACAAAACAGCTGCATGTTTTAGTATTTTCTACACGGATTATTGTAAATTTGAAGGGTGGAACGTAGTTCTGGAATGACCCTTATACAGATCTATGTGTATGTATATATATATATATATATATATATATATATTATCCTTTACTGCTCTCGCTGTAAAGGATTGGACTCTGTAATCTGGAATAGATATCCACATCTATCCATTGAGATTCATCACATACGAGATACGCAGCCACACATATGACAGTGACTGGGAGAGTGTTTCCAGTAGGTCCAAAGCTTCGCCCGGGGCAGAAAGAGCAAGTGATGCATGCTGCCTCTTGCATGTCTTTGGCAGGAAGCCTTTATTTCCACAGCACACACACACACACACACACACACACACACACACACACAGAGAGAAATGTAATACATGCTGTATTGTAAGTAGAACCTGCATGTGCTGCTGCCCGTCCCTGCAGTCTTTTACTGATGAACAGTAGAATACATATCATAGGGTTAGATTCCATATAAGTTTATGATGCTTTTTTCCCCTAAATTAAACAAATAGAAGGGAAAAAATGAATTTATTGCCACAAAATCAGCTGTAAAATACACCTTATACGTGACCTAATCAGGCTGACGAGACATAAAACATGGGAAACTAGTGAAATTCACCTGAGGTTTAATGACCTCTGTTCGTCCTTGAACCACCCCCTGTTCTTATGTGACAGAATGTCACGTGACTCGGGCGGTGGATCCTATTGGATGTTGCATGAGCTGCCATTAGATTTGCTGCTTTGCCTCGTATAAGTTCATATCTGCATGCTGTGGGCTTGCTTCATGGTAAAAAAAATAGTTTGCATATTTTGCCTTGAGAGAATTAGTGCATTTGGTTGTGTTTCCAAGAAAAGGTCCTGACGTCCCTGCACTCTTAACTACTCACCACTCCTACCACGATTACTACTAATAAATCCCAATCGGATGAAACTAGTTAGATCTGGATGATTTCCTTCCCCTTGTGTTGTATTGTTTGGTTTTTGACTAACTTTCTGGTCATGAAAAGCTTGTCGGAGCCTTGCTGATTTAAGTTTGGTTTGCTTTGACTTGTTTGGCTCCTGATTCTTTTGTGTTGAGTTTGACTTTGAGTTTGACTGTTTTCCTCTCATTTTTGGTTCTATTTTGGTTGTCTAAGGAAACATTTTGGCACACTGCGGTACAACTAACTACCCTTTCTTGTATTCCGACCCTCCCCACTCTGTCACCTTCCTCTGGTATTCCCTTTTTCTTCACTTTCCTGTCTTCCCCATCTCTCTTCCTGTCTGGTTTTGTCGTGGCTGTACTGTAGAATAATTTCATCAACCTAAGTTTCCTAAGGCTGTTCAGGGCAGCTCGTCTCATCAAGCTACTGAGGCAGGGAGAAACTATTCGCATCTTGCTCTGGACCTTCGTTCAATCTTTCAAGGTTTGCTTCCAATTGTTCCAATTATGTGTAGACTTCACACACACACTAGCGGATGTACGTATACGTAGGTGCAGTCTTTTATATGTTGCACTTTTCAAGCAGATTAATACCAAACGATTGATGTGTTTCTCCTCAGGCGCTGCCTTATGTCTGCCTCCTCATTGCCATGCTGTTTTTCATCTACGCCATCATTGGGATGCAGGTGGGTGAGAGGCTTCGGTCTAAAAATTGCTACAGTGCTTTTGGGATGCATTAAATATGTTTTATAGTATCGTTATGATGAGGAGGACACGGTGGAGGAGGAGAATGAGGATGATGATCATGGTCATAAGGATTTGGTGCATGATGGGAGGAGGAGGAGGAGGAAGATTATGGAAACGGCGACGACAGCATGCGTGTCGTAAAGTTTCAGAGTGTTAATTAAACTCTGGATGATTTGGTGGCAAAGAGGGTATGAAAGGTCACCGACTAACAACTGCACTCTGGTTTTTGTTTGACAGCTGTTTGGGAATATTGCGATCGAAGAAGACGGAGAGAGCGCCATCAACCAACACAACAACTTCAGGACCTTCATACAGGCTCTGATGCTGCTCTTTAGGTGCTTATGGCTGAGTGTGTTTGCATATACAAGGGTTTTCTAATCATCAATGAGCCTTTCAACACCATTAGCTAACACAATGTAGCATTAGAACACAGGAGTGATGGTTGCTGGAAATGTTCCTCTGTACCTCTATGGAGATATTCCATTAAAAATCAGCTGTTTCCAGCTACAATAGTCATTTACCACATTAACAATGTCTACGCTGGATTTATCATTCATTTAATGGTATCTTCATTGGAAAAAAATGCTTTTCTTTCAAAAACAAAAGCATTTCTAAGTGACCCCAAACTTTTGAACAGTAGTGTACATGAATTAAAGTTGCTTTATATTAGCTAAAGTTGCTCAAAAATGAGTTGAAGTTGCTCAAAAATTAGTGAAAGTTACTCTACAGCAGTTAAAGTTGCTCTATATTGAAGTTGCACAATAATAGTAAAGTTGCTCTAAATGAGTTAAAGTTGCTCAAAAGGAGTTAAAGTTGCTCAAAAATTAGTTTAAGTTGCTCTAAATTAGTTAAAGGTGATATTATTAGTTGAAGTTGTTCTATATCGAAGTTGCTCTGCATTAGTTAAAGTCGCTCAAAAATTTGTTAAAGTTGCTTTTAATAAGTTAAAGTTGCTCCATATGAACTATAGTTGCTCTAAAGGAGTTAAAGTCGCTCCATATGAACTATAGTTGCTCTACAGGAGTTAAAGTCGCTCCATATGAACTATAGTCGCTCTAAAGGAGTTAAAGTCGCTCCATATGAACTAAAGTTGCTCTAAAGGAGTTAAAGTCGCTCCATATGAACTATAGTCGCTCTACAGGAGTTAAAGTCGCTCCATATGAACTATAGTTGCTCTAAAGGAGTTAAAGTCGCTCCATATGAACTATAGTCGCTCTAAAGGAGTTAAAGTCGCTCCATATGAACTATAGTCGCTCTAAAGGAGTTAAAGTCGCTCCATATGAACTATAGTTGGTCTAAAGGAGTTAAAGTCGCTCCATATGAACTATAGTCGCTCTAAAGGAGTTAAAGTCGCTCCATATGAACTATAGTCGTTCTAAAGGAGTTAAAGTCGCTCCATATGAACTATAGTCGCTCTAAAGGAGTTAAAGTCGCTCCATATGAACTATAGTCGCTCTAAAGGAGTTAAAGTCGCTCCATATGAACTATAGTCGCTCTACAGGAGTTAAAGTCGCTCCATATGAACTATAGTTGCTCTACAGGAGTTAAAGTCGCTCCATATGAACTATAGTCGCTCTAAAGGAGTTAAAGTCGCTCCATATGAACTATAGTCGCTCTAAAGGAGTTAAAGTCGCTCCATATGAACTATAGTCGCTCTAAAGGAGTTAAAGTCGCTCCATATGAACTATAGTCGTTCTAAAGGAGTTAAAGTCGCTCCATATGAACTATAGTCGCTCTAAAGGAGTTAAAGTCGCTCCATATGAACTATAGTCGCTCTAAAGGAGTTAAAGTCGCTCCATATGAACTATAGTCGCTCTAAAGGAGTTAAAGTCGCTCCATATGAACTATAGTCGTTCTAAAGGAGTTAAAGTCGCTCCATATGAACTATAGTTGGTCTGAAGGAGTTAAAGTCGCTCCATATGAACTAAAGTTGCTCTAAAGGAGTTAAAGTCGCTCCATATGAACTATAGTCACTCTAAAGGAGTTAAAGTCGCTCCATATGAACTATAGTCGCTCTAAAGGAGTTAAAGTCGCTCCATATGAACTATAGTCGCTCTAAAGGAGTTAAAGTCGCTCCATATGAACTATAGTCGCTCTAAAGAAGTTAAAGTCGCTCCATATGAACTAAAGTTGCTCTAAAGGAGTTAAAGTCGCTCCATATGAACTATAGTTGCTCTACAGGAGTTAAAGTCGCTCCATATGAACTATAGTTGGTCTGAAGGAGTTAAAGTCGCTCCATATGAACTAAAGTTGCTCTAAAGGAGTTAAAGTTGCGCTGCACTGTAGTGTACATCGGAGTGTGAACCTGTATGTCTGTAACATACATATCCGTAAGAAAAAGTGATGATAAAGGAGTTTTTTGTGCCTTTGTAGGAGTGCAACAGGAGAGGCGTGGCATGAGATCATGCTGGCGTGTCTGGGCGGTAAAGACTGCGACCCCATGTCAGGGAACACGGCGCCAGAGTGTGGCAGCCAGGTCGCCTACCTCTACTTTGTCTCCTTCATCTTCTTCTGTTCGTTCCTGGTGAGCACACGCTTCATATTCAGACACCCACAACTTGTCACACAAAACATAGACAAATATCACTGCTTATGTGCCTGAAAATGGGTTTTGTAAGAAGCAGGAAACTCTGTACCTCAGTTCAGAAAGCCAGCTTTGGGTCAGTCTGCTCTAAAAAGTGGAATTCCATCGATACAAACTTTGAACATGCGTTCAGGTTTGCAGGCTGAATGAATCCCTGTTATTTATTGCTTTTAAATATTTGATTTATTATCTCACACTGATGGACTTTTGTGTTGTTTCGTGAAGTGTTTTTCTTGCTCAGTGGTCTTTTCTGTACCTGCCGGGGGACAACAGAGCACATTAGCTGCTAGCTAACTCTGGTGCAATTACTTTAAACTGAAATCTGCAAAAATAACCAAATAACTCAGTGGTAATGTCAGTGTAACCTCCTCCAGCATGTGATGTTAATTAGCTAAAGATTCTACATGGAAACTGTAGTTTTATCATGGATTTAAACAATGAACCAAGCTTTTGTTTATTTATTCAGTTGATAGGGACAGTGCACATTAATGAACGTCTATTTAGGCAGCAATAGATGTAAATATGCCAGATTATAGCAATGATTCTAATTTACATCTGCAGTCCATAGGCAGGTAAAAAAAAAACTTAACAGTGAAACACAGGACGATGGGTCACAACAAAAGGACAATAGGCCACTATAAAAGGACAATTTCACAATAAAAGGACAATAAGTCACAATAAATGGACAATAAGTCACAATAAATGGACAATTTCACACTAAAAGGACAATAGGCCACTATAAAAGGACAATTTGACAATACAAGAACAATAGGTCACAATAAAAGGACAATAAGTCACAATAAAAGGACAATTTCACACTAAAAGGACAGTAGTTAAATGAACTTATAATTAAACTGATGTTGGTGTGTTTAGATGCTGAATCTGTTTGTGGCCGTCATCATGGACAACTTTGAGTACCTGACCAGGGATTCCTCCATCCTGGGACCTCACCATTTGGATGAGTATGTCAGGATATGGGCCGAGTATGATCCTGCTGCTTGGTGAGTGGTGACGTGCACGCCCTCAGGTGCACATCGACACACATACAACTTTTTATTTTCTTTGTAACACGTCATCTATTTTAAACGGTAAAAGCAGAAATGAACGGCATCAAGTAGTGAAAAGGAGGTAACGTTTTAGCCGAACAGCTGCAAGGGGGCTGTAACGGATCTGAGTATAACCGCATCAGGCATCTGGTTATCTCTGTGGCACCGTACAACCCCACCCTCCTCCTCCTCCTCTTCCTCCCCCTTTTCTGTAAACTGTCCTGAGATAGCCTCCACTCCTTTCCCAAACCTTCTCCCTCTTCTGGAATACTGCCAAAAACTTCATGTGGCACTGTCTACACTCCAAACCACAGCCTCCCCTGTAAGTGTCTCCTGTAGACATGCTAAGTTTCACGGCATCTGTATTCCAGGGCCTGTGTCGCCCTCTTACTGTCCTATCGACTGCTGCAAACATGGGAAATGTGACCTAAAAGAAAAGGAAGAGGAGAAGAGACAAGAGAGGAAAGATGGATAAGATTATTGAGGGAGTTCCAGATTGTCGCTGAGCATGAGAAAGTGTCAGAAGTAGTTTCTAGTAATGTATACGTTGCATCCAAACGTGCTATTTTTCAACTATAAAACGGACACTGAGACGGAAGAAACGAAGCAAACACACACGGCTTACACTGAACACATATTTAGTGGGAGGGCATCTGCACACCACAAGTAGCTATTAAGCAGTAAACCATTTACCAAACACATGTTTTACTGGTCTGATGCAGTTCCTAAATGACACTGTGCACACATTTAGTCAGAGGTAGAACAGCAGTAGTAAGGGGGTGAGGAAGAGGCGGAAAAAGGCCGACTAAAGGACAAGGGATTTGGCAGCTCCTAAGGACCACATTTAATAGAATGTGCCATGCAGTGATGTGTTTATTATCTGTGTGTGTGCATGTAGAGAAAAATGAGCCAGTTTGTACATGCTGTAAAGTATTTTCAGACACTGTGTTCTTGTCAATCTTGTGCTCTTCCTCCCAATGTTTTCTCTTCTTTCTGAGTGTGTGTGCGTGTGTTTTTTTTCCCGTGCGTATGTGTGTGTTTGTTAACTGCCCTGTATTCTTCTTGCAGCGGGCGCATACATTATAAGGACATGTACAGTTTATTACGAGTTATCGACCCGCCTCTCGGCTTAGGCAAGAAATGCCCCCATAGGGTGGCCTGCAAGGTTTGACTTCCATTCAAACAAAACCTCTCAACCACACTTGCTAGCCACAGCATCCAGGAATGGAGTGAATGCCGCTTTGTTTTTTGTTTTTTTCATTTCAACTTTACAACTTCTTTTCCACCATTACTGACTGCATTCTGAACTGCTGAGAGAATGTGCGGGACAATGCAGACACCCAGAGAAGCATGTGAAATGCACAAACTGAAATGGGGGTGGGGGGAATCCGCATTAGGATGTTTTATTACGTTGTAAAATCTGTTTTTTTCTTCTTATGAATATCCTTTTCTTTTGCTTGCTGTGGAGCCATGGCTATAATGTAGCAAGCTACGGTTTCCCACTGTAGTGTTGCATTGTTCTTGGTTTTTTGGGGGTTGGGGGAAAGACAGAAACTGCATTGACACCCCTTCCTCTTCCTCCCCTCTCTGGTCCGAGCAGGAGCAGCTTGGTGAATGCTGTCAAGCTCCGCCCTGCTCCTCTGTGCAAGCACACACATGCTGTATAAACCTTTATCTCCTGAGAGTATTTACCTGTTAAATTCCAATCGGTAGCTTCCTCTTGTTGTCCCCCTCCCCTCTGTCATTTCTTCCCTAACATGACAAACTGTTGGAAAGAAAAGCCACACGGCCAAAGTCTCTCCAAATCAGCCCGATGACCTTGTCTTTTACTTTAAGTTTCGGTCATTTTTCCTTCTCTCTTCACAACTCTAATCGATTGTCTCTTCCATCTCTTTTTGCCACTCTGTTTTCTCCTTCTCAATATATCTGCATCTCTCTCTCTCTCTCTCTCTTGTGCTCTGTGTAAATGGGGTGGTGGCTCTGGCTGCTGGTGATGCAGTGGCAGGATCAGTTGCAGGGAAATGTATGACATGCTGAGGCACATGTGTCCTCCACTAGGCCTCGGGAAGAGGTGCCCGGCACGGGTGGCCTACAAGGTCAGAAAGGCCCCCATCCTCACCTGAGTCCTCTATGGGTGTCGTGGTTTTTTCTGGGGTGGTCTAGGAGGGGAGGGAGCAGGGATTCCAGCGCTCAACGTGGTGTAAACTTTAGTGTCCTTGTTCCTTTGGTTCTATTTCTGTTCCTTTTTGTGGAAACGTGGGGTGGGCTGGTCGGTGTTGTGGCGTGGTGTGGTGTGGGATCGGTGGGCGGAGGCAGCAGATGGTCAGCGGGAAGGCTCAGGGGGGCGTTTGTATCCACAGGAGGGGACGAGAAAGAGGGACCTTCTCAGCTCGTTTGCACCGTGAAACACAAGTTCATTTCCACCAACATGCACGGACACCACGATCAGTAGGGTCACGTGATTCTGCAAATACAGCGATAGTAATAAACACACAAATTAATGCATCTATGTTTGGAAACATTACATTAGACAAACTCTTTTCCACACATGTAGACAAACATTAAACTTGCACACAGAAGCATGCGTGTGCAGCAGGGCTTGGAAGGTCTGCAAGACTTCTGTCCTCTGACTCGTCCCATCCTGTGGATGAAGCAGAAAACACACACATGCACTGAAACACACAGAATTAGGTCATGTCAACTTACACACAGATGTTTTGTGTTATTTCTCCTGGTAGAGAGAGCAGAAGGGCTTGTGTCAGTGATGTGTTTTCCTCAGAGAGCCTTTGGTTACCATACAGAAGCAGCTCTTTTTTCTGTCACCCTTCATGTAGCAGCTCCAAGCCCCCAAGCAGCCTTTTCTATCTGCAAGTCCAATCTTCTCTTTGTCCTTTGGTTCTGTCGTCAATGCAGTTCTATTCTGTTTCCAGCCCCCTCCCTTCATCTCCGCATATTGCTCCACTCCTTCACCTGCCTTCTGCATGGCCGAACACCACCACCTCCTCCTGCACACGCCCCCGTCTGTCGGATAGCACGCAGACACGAGGAACCCGACACAAATTTAACAGAACTAAACAGAACAGTAGCGACACATTTACCACATGTCCCTGTAACTCCTCCTGTGATCAGATTGAAATATCATTGGCAGACCACTGTGAGTCTTTTGGGGGGGCAGCCGGCCAAACAGCCTGTAGGAGATCATTACATCGCTAACCATCGCTCCATCCAACTCCCCTCCTTCTCCAGATGACCTGGGGCAAATAGTGCAGACAGTCTACACAAGCTGGAGTTGCATAAGGATGAGACTTTAACATGAGAGCAGTTTATAACTGCCAGCCATCTACCAAATTCATTTCTTTGCAGTGTAATGTTTCTGTCCAATACGGACATTCCTACCTATTACTGCCTCAGTGGTATTAAAATGTACTATTTGACCCAGGTACTTTTCTCTCTTTCTCTGCCTTTATTTTAACCCCCGGCCCTTCCAGTGTCCATCCTTGCATCACTCTGTCCCTCCTTTTGCTTTTAGTTTTACCCTCAAGCTATTTTTAAAATCTAAGCCTCCTTCCTGAAATACTAAAACAAACCCTCAGTTCTCAACAACCTAACATGCTTTTCATGCACGGTTTAACATCATAATGAATATATATCTTCCCTGATGATTATCATTGGAACAGTTTTCCACAAAGTCACCATCTCTGGCTTCACCACCTTTAACACTTTTCCCCAAATTGCTCTGCAATGAGAGAAATCCAAATCTTGTGTTTGACCTTCCAGCTGCTCTGCAGAACAATGACCCCCTTTAGCTCCACTGCTTTTAATCTTCAATTTTCTCTGTTCTGAAGAGAGACAGCAGAGCCTTCAGGCAGGACCGCTTCCTTCCTTTCTTTCTTCCTTTCTTTCTTTCTTTTTTTTTTACAGACACAGACAACTAAGTACGGTGATGTTTCTCTTCTATTCATCTTTGCATAGTTTTATATTTTTGGTCCATGTTTCTCACTTTTCTATTGATTTTCTTTCTCTATCATCTCTTTCCCTTAAGCTTTCCCTTTCACTTCTTATTCTATTTTTATTCTGACAGGAGAACTGTTTCTTTTCACCCCATATTCCCTTCATACACCTGGATTATGTTCACCTGAACAATCATTATGCATCTTAGCATCAGGACAGCGCTTCCATGGTGGGCTTTTTTTTCCCCCGCTTTCCACTTTTCCACAGAGTGCTGCTCTCTCTCACCTATTAACCCTCCAAGTCTGTATCCATTTTCTCACATTAGACATCAGGAAATGAGTGGTAGAGCTACCTGCTCTAAGCGTAGCCCCATCATCTACAAATGTCCTTATCTCCTCCAATAACAGCCACATTAAAATAACTCTCTAACTCATTTTAATGTCACCAACAGAGGATGCTTTCAGTGTACAGCTGCAAAGCTGCTTGTCCTGTGAGGCATACTGTGTGCATTGCATGCTGCATGGGGTGGGATGTGGAAGATGGATAAAAGGAGAGGCATTTAATCAGAATGTGGGGGGAGCATGGCACGCTGCATGTCTGGGTTGTCGCCGAGTTGTTTGTCACCAAACACGCATGAACGTCACTCTGGGAGTCGGTGTGTCCTCGTGTTGTTTCTATTACTAACCAACAAGACCAGCCAAAGATCAAACCAATAAACTAAAAGAGTTCGCCTTCCTTAGAGCAGCCTTTCAGGTGGAATTTGGGTTATTGGTTTGTCAGCTGGTCTCTGTTGTTTGTACTCTGAACCTCCAAACCTCTAGGGGGAGCTCTGGATAAAAGTAGCTGCTCAGCCTGTCCTCCTGTCGCTTAATTTGAAGCTGGAGAACATAGGTGAAGACACCTGGGAGGTCTGTTAAATATCGGGAAAATTATAGTGGCAGAAATTAACGAGTATCTGAGTCAAAAAACTAATAAAAAGTCTTACGACCACTATTCACAGGTTCTTTTATATCACAAAAAAAAACGCAAATTTACACTGCCGTTGAGAAGTTTGGGCTCACCCGGACTATTCCATGTTTTCCATGAAAACTCCCACTTTTATCCATGTGCTAACATAACTGCACAAGGGTTTTCTAATCATCAATGAGCCTTTCAACACCATTAGCTAACACAATGTAGCATTAGAACACAGGAGTGATGGTTGCTGGAAATGTTCCTCTGTACCTCTATGGAGATATTCCATTAAAAATCAGCTGTTTCCAGCTAGAATAGTCATTTACCACATTAACAATGTCTACACTGGATTTATCATTCATTTAATGTTATCTTCATTGAAAAAAAATGCTTTTCTTTCAAAAACAAGCACATTTGTAAGTGACCCCAAACTTTTAATGGTAGTGTTTATTCCACACAAAGAGTACTTTCTGTTCCAGTACTTGGATCTTATATTACGTTAAATTTGTTGTCGGTGCAGCACAGGAAGTCAGACGGGAATCATTTGAGCCTGAAACTCAGTCTGAGCCGCTACTGCAGAAGCTATGCAAAGCTCCTCCAGCCTCCAACCCTCCCTCCTCCCCTTCCCACCACCATCTCGGTGATCCTCCCCTCGTCACCTGGAGGTTCCACAAACCCAGACTTCCTCCCCGGTTTTCTCACCGCTCACCCTGATTGGCTCGTTCACAGAGACTGCTGCGTATGGACCTGCCCGTGGCCGACGACAACACGGTCCACTTCAACTCCACCCTCATGGCTCTGATCCGCACAGCGCTGGACATCAAGATCGCCAAGGGTGAGGGAGATTTAGAATCCTTTAAGTCCCTCCGGTCTGATTATCACATGCCATCTTCACATTTTCTCTTCTTCCCCTCTTAGTGCAGCACTGTCAGCTGTTTCTGTCCTCAACCCAGAAACCATCAGCTCTTTCTGATGCTTCAAGTTCTGTAGCTAGAATACAGAAAAAAGTGTTTTCTCCTTTTATTGCTTTTCTTTTTTTTTTTTCAAATATGGTCACTTACATTTTTTTGTTTTTAATGAACATTTTTGTTTCCTGCTAATTTGTGTCCTCATGTGTGTTTGCTCTAAACACACCCAGGTGGCATTGACAAGCACCAGATGGACGCAGAGCTGAGGAAGGAGATGATGGCGATATGGCCCAACCTCTCCCAGAAGACTCTGGATTTGCTAGTTACACCGCACAAGTGTAAGTTGCAGAGTGTGGGTGAAAGGCACGGCAGCGTGGCCCGGTTCAACCACCTGGTGCCTCCCAGCGCTCCAACGTTGTTTCTCTTCACGCCACCAGAGGTCCGCTTCTCTCAGCCAGTCTTTCTCACTGCTGCACCCTCTGGATCCACCGGCACTCACCTCACAGCCACACACACCACCAGCCAGAAGTCTGGACACACCTCCTCATTTAATGGTTTTTCTTTATTCTCATGACTGTTTACATTGTAGATTCTCACTGAAGGCATCAAAACTATGAATGAACACACCTGGAATTATGTAGTAAACAAAAAGTGTGAAATAAGTCAAAACACATTTTACATTTTAGATTCTTCAAATGATTCTATTTGAATTAAAAACTGACTCAAAATCTGTCCAAAATAACTTGTAAAACAAATTGAAGTTAGTCCAAAATGACTCGAAAGCTGTTCAAAACTACTCAAAATTTACGAAAACGTGTAAAAAAAAAAAATGGTACAAAATGATTCAAAATATGTTCAAAATTTGTTAAATCTTGTTGTAAATGACCCAAAAGAAGTCCCAAATAACCCCGAACAAGTCCTAAAAAACTCAAAATTTGATCAAAATGATTGAATTTGTCCAAACAAATTAAAAATTGCCAATAATGACTCAAAATCTGTCCAAAATAACTTGCAAAACAAGTTGAAATTTGTCCAAAGCTACTTTAATGTAGTGAAGGCCTTGAAATTTTTCGATAATTAATTGAAACTTGTATTCAGTGACTGGAAATGTGTCCTAAATTACTCAGAAATCATCCAAACTGATTCAAACGTCAAACTAACCTGTTCAAAACTTTTCAAAACGTGTTAAAAATGGTCCAAAATCTTGTTCCAAACATCTTAAAAGAAGTCGCAGATAACCCTGAACAAGTCCCAAGAAACACAAAGTTTGTTCAAAATGATTCGGTTTGAATTAAAAATGATCAAAAATGACTCAAAACCTCTCTGTTCTGTTAGATTCTTCAAAGAAGAGTGTGTGCTTCTCACACTCTTGTTATTCTCTGGATGAGCTTCATGAGGTAGAACCTGAAATGGTTCTCCAACAGTCTTGAAGGAGTTCCAGAGATGCTGAGCTCTTGTTGGTCCTTCTGCCTTCACTCTGTGGTCCATCTCATCCCAAACATCTGGACTGGGTTTAGGTCAGGTGACTGTGGAGGCCAGGTCATCTCCATTATCTCCTTCTTGGTCAGATAGTCCTTCCACAGCCTGGAGGTGTGTTTGGGGTCATTGTCCTGTTGGAAAATAAATGATGGTCCAACTAAACCAAACCTGATGGGATGTCATGTCACTGCAGGATGCTGTGGTAGCCATGTTGGTTCAGGGTTCCTTCAGTTTGGAATAAATCCCCAACAGTGTCACCAGCAAAGCACCCCCACACCATCACACCTCCTCCTCCATGCTTCATGGTGGGAACCATGCATGTAGAGATCATCTAGAGACCATCCGTCCACCTTTTCTGGTCTCACAAAGACACGACAGGTGGAACCAAAGATCTCAGATTTGGACTCATCAGACCAAAGCCCAGATCTCCACTGCTCTAATGTCCATTCTTTGTGTTTATTGGCCCAAACTAATCTCTGCTGCTTGTTGCTTTTCCTTAGTAGTGGTTTCTGAGCAGCTATTGGACCATAAAGGCCTGATTGGTTCAATCTCCTCTGAACAGGTGATGTAGAGATGTGTCTACTACTAGAACTCTGGGTGGCATTTATCTGGGCTCTAATCTGAGCTGCTGTTAACTTTCCATTTCTGAGGCTGGAGACTCAGATGAACTTCTCCTCAGCAGCAGAGGAGACTCTTGGTCTTCCTTTCCTGGGGAGGTCCTCATGGAGCCAGTTTGGTCGTAGAGCTGGATGGTTTTAGAGACTGAACTTGGGGATACATTCAGAGTTTTAGCAGTTTTCCGGACTGACTGACCTTCAGTTCTTAAAGTAATATGGACTGTCGTTTCTCTTAGCTGATTGGTTCTTGCCATAATATGGATTCTAACAGTTGTCAAATAGGGCTGTCAACTGTGGACCAACCTGACTTCTGCACAACAGAACTGATGGTTCCAACCCCATTAGGAAGGAAGAAATTCCACACGAGCCTTGACAAGGAACACCTGTAAAGTCAAACCATTTCAGGTTCTACCTCATGAAGCTCATCCAGAGAATGCCAAGAGTGCAAAGCAGTAATCAAAGCAAAGAATCTAAAATAGAAACTATGTTTTGACTTATTTCACACTTTTTTGTTTACTACATAATTCCATATGTGTCCATTCGTAGTTTTGATGTCTTCAGTGAGAATCTACAATGTGAATAGTCATGAGAATAAAAAAGAACCATTAAATGAGAAGGATGTCCAAAATTTGACTGGTGGTGTACCTCTAGTCGAAGATCAACATGAAGAAGGTGACATGCATGTTAGACACCAAACAGCTGCACATGCACGCACGGATTTATCCTGGTGATTGTGGTTTCTGCAGATGGAAGACAGGACCTGGCCTTTCTGTCTCTTACAGGAACCAAATCCACCAGATCAGATCCTCCACTCGTCCCCGACTACAACACTTCCCCTCTTTGTGCCTGAGATCAGAGGGTGCCCTACTATAGATCAACTCTCTATAGACGTCTTTTCACTCCAGGGCTCTGTACGCTAGCTGTAGACTTCTAGATATATTTCTTGTTAATTACACTGAGAACTAATGCACAGGTGCCAAAGCATAAAACCACAGTTGCTCTTGTTTCTTGCAGTGCATGAGACTCACTATGAAAACAGCCGGGAGCAAGGAAATTGATTCCGTATTTGCAAACAAGTCCAAAGATGCCACAGATTTAATCCTAATTACTTCATTAGGAGGGACTGCGTTGCATGATCTATATTAGAATGAGATTACTTGATCAGTTTGCTAAACAAAACTAAGATACGTTTTTTTATTGATCTGTCAGTGAAAAGACTATTTGCTCTATGTTCACGTGAGTCTGATTTGTGTGTGAGTATCTATGTGTGCATGCCACACCTGTCTTACCATTCCTCGCGCTCAGGGTCCATACCAAAGGGTCTAATCTTGCAGGGTAACTTGTCATTCTCTCAGCAGCGACAGACCTGACAGTGGGGAAAATCTACGCTGCCATGATGATCATGGAGTACTACCGGCAGAGCAAGATCAAACGCTCACAGGCCCTCCGGGACGATCAGGTACTGCTGTCTGTAACAAGTACCGCTCTACTCGCATCCGACCCTGTAGAGTTAAAGGCAGACTGACGTGCTGAAATCAAGGCCACAGGTCCGTAGCCTCATTTTTACAAACCTGGGCTGTGACAGCCTCCGACCAGGCCAGGGAGGAGTCTCTATTCAGACACACACAGTGCAGCCTCTGTACTCCTTCCTTAACAGCAAAAACCAGTGCTGCCATCTGCTGGAAACAGATTGCTACAGTCATTCTAACACTGGCTTCACATGAGATGACTAGCAAAATTTGACATGCAGAATTTAGCAGGTTCTGTTTGTTTTGAAGCAGGCTGAAGTGTTGTCACAGCCCCAGAGGTGTCCATACCTGAATGTCCCTGGATCTTTCACTATGGCCTGTTCCGCTGAGCTCCTGTCTTTCTTTTATCAGCTGGTTGTTCAGATACTGTTCCTTCAAACTCCCCATCTCCCATGCTTGTGATCTTGGGCTGTTAGCATCTGTTAGCACTACAGCACGATTCCCTGCCCTTGGGTTAGCACACAGGTTGAAGGAGAAATGAAAGAAAATAGTGACTATTCACATTCATTTTGCACTCTTTCATCATTTTTCACACTAAAATGTTTGAAATCATAAGATGGTTCATCCAGCTCGACTATAAACATTCACATCCATCCATTTCTTTATTTTCATACTTAGAAAAATGTCCCTAAAACAGCACTAAACCACCACCTTCCTTTTTTTCTTTCTCATGCTCATTTTCCTCAATTCCTTCACACTCCTCCAGCCCTCTCCTTTCTTTTTATTTTCTCCACTTTCACTAACAAACGCTATACATCATCTCCACCATCACCTCGGCCCAAACCACCTGATACATTGTTAGCCTGCTGCCTGTCTCGACTAGAGCAGCAGAACTGGGCTTTACTGTATGCTGTAGACACTGAGACCTCTGCAGTGTTAAACAGATCCAAAACATGCCATTAGTGCACACAGCATCAGACAGTGATCTATAGTTAGAAAATTAGCCTCACATGCTGTAAATTTATTGCTTGAACACATAGATACACAGTTTGGAATTTAATAAATGTAGAAGGAATAATATTCCACACATTTTAAAATCACACAATTACTCTTAACATTACATTTAGATTTGTTTGTTTGTTTTTTTAAATCCCACTTGCATGTCCTGCGAATTACAAGCCACTTTAGAATTGCTAAAGGTTGTTAGTGGGCAGCACTGTTGCACCTTCTTTCCTCTTGGATGCTAATAAATGAATGTCAGCGAATGCGACTCATATTTGACTTGTCCCATCATGCATTTCACCTGCCGTATGTTCCCCTCCACAGGATTGCTGCAGTGTTTATCTGCCATGATGTCCTCCAACATTCTTTTACTGCTCCCCTTGTTATCAATCCCAGTTCCCTGCCTGCTCTGGAAACATGTTGTTTTATTTTTTTTTATTTTATTGTTATGAAGATGAAACCAGAACAATCAGTGATTATTATGAATCTGACTTCCTTATAGAGCACCAGATTGCACTCTGAATCCACCCGTCTCTTTCTCCTGCTAGCTGCTGGGCGTCCCTTTACTCCAGATTCCCTCCCCTCATTTATCCCCTCTCCATTACCTTGTTATCTTGCCTGGCTTTGCTTCGGCCAACTGCCCCCTCTCTTTTCCCCTTCTTTTCCTGCTCTGCCGATTTACCCCTCATTTCCCTGTCAGTCTGCCTGATAGCTGGCGACGGCCATGTTGTATATCTCACACAGAATCGAACGCCATTACTGTTTCAGCGCGTGGAGCCGCCTACCCCCGCCCAGGACGGGGGTCCGGGACTCACCAATGCTCTGCCTCCACCTGAGACCATGGAGACGGGCAACAGCCTGTGAGTTACACGTCGCAGCAGTCGGTTTGTTGGAAGGAGACCGGAACAGGAAGCTGCATCTGTGATGGTGTGTTTGTGTGCCGCAGGCCGGTGGAGGGGGGGGTCCCGGAAAGCCATTCGTGGGTGACGGCTCGTGCTCAGGCAATGTCCCAGAAGGTCGGCAGCTGGAGCCCCGAGGGACACCCTGAGGATGGCTTAGGAAGCATGACCAACTCCCAGGTAGAAAGCTCACAAACACACACACAGGGCCAAACAAACACACAACACACATATCTGACACATCCGCATCATGCAGAGGTTTGGGTCAGCAAGCTTCCAAATACCCGTTTCATTCAATTTCACCAGTTATTTTTGTGTTTGTGCTCCCAAACAAATTCCGAAAGAACAATTTAAGACGTGTAGATGGTAAAACGCGCTCTAGTCTCTACATGTATGTTAAATAAATCAGATAAATGCTCCATGCATCAGGCTCTTTTTTTACTATAACTGAGGTTAAAGTAGAAGTTGTTGATGAGGGTTCTCAGTTTGTTTCATGTTTTCTGCATTATTTTTTGATTGATTGAGATATTTATTTTGAATACGTAAAGACAAGTACCAAGTAAACAAGAAATTATTATAATATACATATACAGAGGGTCCTCGACTTAAGTCAGAGTTCTGTTCCTACAGATCGATATGTCAATTTTCGCCTCTGGCGAAAATGTAAACAAAGCCGCTACGTGCATCGATCAGTTCTTCAGCAAAGTCATGAATACCAACGACTTTCATGCATGTATGAATCATTTTATGAGAAGATAACAGAACATGTTGCACTGTTTTTACAACTTGAGCGTTTTATTGTGTCTAATTTCACTTCCGTGGAGATGGTTTTCCTTCTCTTCGAAGCATCAGAAGAGTCTGACTTACACTGGGAGCCATAATGAAGGACAAAAAGTTAGTGAATGTAGCACAATCCAAGGTAGAGTACAACCAGAGAATGGAAACAAAGCCGTCTTATAGCCACGTCCCAACCGCTCCGTATTCATCCGCTCCGCTCGCCAGGTAGTTCCACGTAACCACGAAACGCCATATATATATATATATATATATATATATATATATATATATATATATATATATATATATATATATATATATATATATATATATATATATATATATATATATATATATATAAAAATAAAATTCTAGACCTGGTCTACTTATTCCAAAAGAAGTGAGAAGTAGTAAACAAACACTTATTTAATCCCACACCTTTTCCATAAATTATTGATTGATAATTTCCAGTATTTTCCAGTAGAGTCAGTATGATGGATGGATGGATGGATGGATGGATGGATGAATGGATGGATGGATGGATAGATAGATAGATAGATAGATAGATAGATAGATAGATAGATAGATAGATAGATAGATAGATAGATAGATAGATAGATAGATAGATTGATTGATTGATTGATAGATAGATAGATAGATAGATAGATAGATAGATAGATAGATAGATAGATAGATAGATAGATAGATAGATAGATAGATAGATAGATAGATAGATACTGTACCATCCCTACTGCATCATTTCTTAATTATTTCTACTGAGGAGCTCATTCTTATTTCCTACAGTTTCTTCCATTGATCCTTCATTTAACGATGACATGACATGACCGTCCTCCAGCCTGTATCTTAACACAAGTTTTTTATCAAACTGAATTTATCCATCATCGAACATTTCCATCTTTCATTTGAAGTCCATCTTGCCTCTTTCTTCACAGTGGTTCACATCTCTATCTTCATGCTGTTAAGTCTTTCTGCTTTCGATCTTGTGGAGGGCCCCTCAACATAACATTTCTCCATATCAATCAACACAAGTCTGGGGAAGTTTAAACTCAGTGGTTGGAATAACAATCTAACTGTAGATGCAGGGAATAGCAGCTAAAATCTTCCACATCTCTGTAGAAAATGTGGTTAAGCCCCAGCTGTCAGCTCCAATTCTCAACGTATACTCCAAACAAAATAGAATTTTGCATATTTGCAAGGGAAAATTTGCATGATTGTGACAAAAACAACATGCTAATTTGGCTAACCTGCCCAAGCAGTTGTCATTTTTACCTCATTGACTGCCTACAGTGTATCAGCAGCTGATCAGCATCCTCATTTGATCAGCTGTGTTTTCCTCATGGCCTTTGGCTGCATCTGGTCTCCTTCTTGTATCCATTCCTGCTGTGACTCACAAGCTCCTCCATCTGGGATAAGAACCATTGAAGACAGCAGAATCACCGTCTGCTGGCATTTGTTTGAAACTTAATTGACAGCAGCAAACACAAAATTAGATTTTGTTTGGAGTATACCTGCAGACTGACACTGCCGTTCAAAAGTTTGGGGTCACTTAGAAACGTCCTTATTTTTGAAAGAAAAGCATTTTTTTTTCAATGAAGATAACATGAAATGAATGATAAATCCAGTGTAGACATTGTTAATGTGGTAAATGACTATTGTAGCTGGAAACAGCTGATTTTTAATGGAATATCTCCATAGAGGTACAGAGGAACATTTCCAGCAACCATCACTCCTGTGTTCTAATGCTACATTGTGTTAGCTAATGGTGTTGAAAGGCTCATTGATGATTAGAAAACCCTTGTGCAGTTATGTTAGCACATGGATAAAAGTGGGAGTTTTCATGGAAAACATGGAATTGTCTGGATGACCCCAAACTTTTGAGCGGTAGTGAATCTGCTTCAGATCTAAACAGCCCCTCTTTACCATTCATTGCTCAGTTTAAAAGCAGCTCGTCAAACACACACTCAATAAATTCTCCCACTGACTACACCCTCAGGTCTCTGCCTCCTTTGGATAACAACCATTTCCACCTGTCCCCCTGCTCCCAGTTAGCGTTCATGGCAGCCAGTCACACCATCTCCTGCTCTCCTGCTCTGTTTTCAGACGGTAGAGATGAGAGAGATGGGGCAGGATGGGTACTCGGATACTGAGCACTTTCCACCAATGGAAGGCCACGGCAGGGCCGCTTCCATGCCCCGCCTCCCAGGCGACAACCAAGTGAGCAGCATTCTCACCTTTCCACTGTCTTTCTATATCCCCCATTATGTCTGTTTCTTACCTCCTTTTGTTTGGAAAAATCACATTTACAAAGTTCTGACTCATTGCTTAAAGATTTGTTGCTGCGGTTCCAGATTGGAGAGAGTTTGGAACAGAGTTAAAAGGACTTCAGGCCGCAGTGGACAAATTTCTACTATCACTAATTTGGGTTACATGGTTTTAAAAAACAACCAGCAATGTGATGACCATGTGACTGTCCAATCATGACAATGTTTCTGAGTAAAACATGAGAATGTTTTGCTGAAATGTTGACTTCCAAGCTTGAATTGAAAAGGACCATAGCAAGGCAAAGTCAGACCTTCTGTTTGTGTTCCTTCCTCCTGTCGTCTCCCTCTCCTCAACCTGCATGAAGGTTTCAACTCGTGGTTGTCTTGTTTTCCATCTCATTCATTCTCTATTGTTTCATATCCTGGTGAGTGCTCTGGTTGTCATCCACACACAGCACAATAATGCACACACTCGCGCACGCACACACACACACACACACACACACACACACACACAGTTTTTTTTCCTCTTCTTTTGTTGGAACCCTGATTTATTCATTTCTCTTTTTGTGCTTTGTGTGGTTTTACTAAACTGTCTCTTCCTCCCTGCCTAAGGTGTTTTTCCCCAGCACTGAACTTTTTTTGAATTCTTGGGGCTTTTTTATTTTTATTTTTTAAACCAGGACAGGAACCAGCGTGATGTTGAATGTTACCAACGTGTGTGTGTGTGTGTGTGTGTGTGTGTGTGTGTGTGTGTGTGTGTGTGTGTGTGTGTGTGTGTGTGTGTGTGTGTGTGTAGGTGTGTAGTGTTTATGTGCTCTGCAGTTTTCTCTGTGCTTTCACTGTTCCTGTCAGTGTGCTGTTTGTGTGTCTGTGTGTGTTTTTGTGCGTATCCATTTGTATTTTCGCTACCTGTCGTCTTTGCTGTGGTGATTGATTGTGCTGCCGTTTTTTGAGCACTTTCATGGTGATGTTGTCTTTAAAACACCCAGTGTCTGTGGTAAGTGTTTCTCTTCCACCTCCACTGCTTCCTCGGTGTCTAATCAGACCTTCTCTCTCTGTCTCTTCCTCCATTGTGACACCCCATCTCTTTTTGGGTTAAACACCTCTTCGTTTTTACTTCCTTTCTGTATTATCTTGTGTCCCATCCCTCCTGGTTTTGTGTGGATGCTCCATGTGTGACCATACCTCTGGTGTACTTGTGGCTCTGTGTTTGTGTCTTCTCTGTGCTCATACAGCAGCGGAGGAAAGGGAAGCAACGTGGCAGTAACCTCAGTGTATGTACCTTGTCTTGTCTGTCTTTTCCTCTTCCTCTCTTTATCCTTTTTTTCGGTTCCTTTCACTCTCAAAAGGTGTTGAAGACGTTATTTTTCTCCTCATTTGTCACGTCTTCTTGTTGTGTACTTATCATTTTCAGGGCAGGGGTTTCTTAGGATGTATCATAGCAAAGTTTTTCAGCATGAACTCATTTGCCAGCCCACTTTCCAAGCCTTCTCTGATGAACTTTGTTTGGAATTCGGCTGAACTCTGCTTGTCCTCCTCCGTCATCGACACTGTCTTCAGGCCTCCTCTGTCTCTCTTTGCTCAGCTGCTGCTTGTGCTTTGTTGCTTTATGTCCTCGTACTTGTCTGTAAAGTTGTTACCCCCATCTGCGTCCAAGTCTCCATTCAGCTCCTGCATGCCAGAAATCTGTTGAAAAGTGTTAAAGCGGGTGTGTGCTTGTGTGTGAGAAGAAACCAGAAAGAGGAGGAATTCGTACGTATGCGTGTGTGAACCGAGTGTTGTTGGGATTCTCAGTGCTACTCCTACGTGGCCACATAGTCTGATGTTAATTTGTGTAACACGCAATAACTATAAAACTCGGCTAGCTCAGCTGCCAGAAGGATTTAGCACTGAAGTAACCTGATATGGTCTCCATGCCCAGGTCAGCACCTTGTGGCACCATAGGCTCTGTCCTGCTGTCCTGCATTAGAGCACTGCAGGAGGAAGTTCTCCTGCTGTCAGAGGACTCAGGACAACCCCTATGTACATGCATGGCTGTACGAAAGCACGAAACAGCAGAAACACTCGTCTTTTTTGCAGCCTGGAATGTGCCATGTTGGCGGCGTTGCTGGAGGGGAGGGGGAAGTTGTACTGACCCTTCTGTCCCTTTTTTTTCTTTTACGAAGCAAGTTACAGAAGCATGGAAGGCATGGCCATTTGCCATCATATCTTTTTCTTTTATTTCTGTTCATTCTTCTTCTTATACACCTTTTTACTCCTCTATATCAGGGGTCTGCAATGACATCAGCCCTGCTCCAACAGACAACCAGCAGAGTTTTACTGGCGCAGTTCAGACACATGCGGTTACATCCTTTAAATGTGATTTTTCTTTTTTAATTTATCTAGAAACCAAAGTGGATTGGCCTTGCTACCCACGCTTGAGCCAAAATCACTGAAACACATAGACTTAAATCTCTAATAGAGGTGGAGAGATGAGACATAAGCTGTGTGATTCATTAAGACCCTCATTAACTGAGGCTACAGCGAAAAGCCAGTACATTAAAAAAAAGAAGGGATTTGGGAGTTTTAAGGAAAAAAGGACCAAGAAATAAGTATAGTTCACCCAGCTAGCTGTGTTCAGAACTATTAGTATAAAAATGATCTTGCCTTGAATCTTTTTTAATGATTGCAGCTGAATTAAAGAGTAAGATGTAGTTTCATTTATCTAATTGTATGTTGAATATTAGTAATGAAGATTATTTTGGTCTCCACTGTACCAGATTGTGTTGCATGTTGCCTAAATGCTGATAGCTTCTAATAGGAGCAGAAATAGTTGTGATGTTGGGCCTGACTGGGACTATGGGCTTTGTTCTGCAGACCCCTGCTCTTTAAATTGTATAGTGTCTGTATTTTTGAAGTAGCATGACTACTAGTACTGTGGAAGTGTATGATGTGGGTTGAGCTGTGGGAGGAACACACATATATATATATATTTCTCTATTTATCCACATGCACATTTCCACTTACCCCATCGCTTACAGAAACCTGACAGTCAAAGGAAACACTTCTTCTCCCTGCATCTCTCTTTCTCTCCCTCCATCCCTCGGTGGTTTCTTTCTCTTTCCCCATCAGACCATCAACGACAGCAGTCCCATGAAGCGCTCGGCCTCGTCGCTGGGTCACAGCAGGTCCGGACGTGGCCACCGGGACAAAGGAGGGCCAGATGATTACAACATGGAGCGTACAATACCCGAAGAGGGCAGAACGTCCAGACACGGACACCGGCGAAAAGACCGGAGTCATCGGGCGTCTGAGAGATCCCTCTGTCGCTACACGGAGGGTGACACGGGTGAGAACATCATGACAATCCCATAAAGAGGAAGTCTGACAGATGTTCTACTGACACAGCTGCACTGTAGAAACTAGAAAAACACTCAGAGAGCGCAGTACTTCTCCAAGGCTGCTCATTCCCCACATGGCATTGTCAATAATGCAGAATATTTACTCTGCTGAGGAACGGTGGCGTTATGTGATGATTGATGTTGCTTTGTCTGTCTGTCTGTCTGTCTGTGTGTCTGTCTGTCTGTGTGTCTGTCTGTCTGTCTGTCTGTCTGTGTGTCTGTCTGTCTGTCTGTCAGTCTGTCTGTCCGTCCGTCTGTCCGTCTGTCTGTCTGTCTGTCTGTCTGTCTGTGTGTCTGTCTGTCCGTCCGTCTGTCCGTCCGTCTGTCTGTCTGTCTGTCTGTGTGTCTGTCTGTCTGTGTGTCTGTCTGTCTGTCTGTCCGTCCGTCTGTCTGTCTGTCAGTCTGTCTGTCCGTCCGTCTGTCCGTCTGTCTGTCTGTCTGTCTGTCTGTGTGTCTGTCTGTCCGTCTGTCTGTCCGTCTGTCCGTCTGTCTGTCTGTCTGTCTGTCTGTCTGTCTGTCTGTGTCTGTCTGTCCATCCGTCCGTCCGTCCGTCTGTCTGTTAGTAACATTACTCAAAAACAGACTAATGCATTTCGATGAAATTTCTAGGGAAAGTCAGAAATTACTCAAGGACCAAATGATTATATTTTGCCAGTGATGCAGCTTATAGTCTGGATCCATGGATTTGTTAAAGATTTCTGTATCATTGCCAGATAGCAGCACTGTGTCACTGTAACCATGACAACAAGTGAACACTACATCAACTGCTGCTGACGATCACATGATTGTGATCCTACTACAAATCCACCGCTGAGGACTTATCAGGACTTATCTGTCAAAAACGATACAAGGAACAACTGATTAAATTGTGGGGGTGTTTCTGAGTCCCATCAATTCCTGCCGTCCGCTACATATTTAGGTCACGCAATTCAGTATCCGTACATAACGTACACATGCAGAACACACACCTGTGCTCAGCACAAAGTCATTTTGCTTGGACACAATCTACGTTGCCGTGATTTCTGCCGCAAATTTTTTCAAGATTTCAGCCGTCAGAAATGATGCGACTGAGCAGCCTTGGCTACTGCAGCATTTGTTAATTACTTATTGATGATCAGAAATGATCATGCTTACTGAGTTACATCAGTAAGCAGAAAATCTGACTATTTTTCCCGTCTCTTTGCAATTTTTTTTAGAAAGTTAGAATGCTTTCAAAACCTGACAGTACATTTGTGAGTTTAGAGGATTTCATTTCAAGAGAAAAATAATTAGGCACATGTTAACAACAGAGCAAAGCCACATCATTTGTCATTTATTTGTATACCTATTACTTCAAAGTGTTAAAATGTGATGTAACCTTGTGTTTTTTCACCACATTCTATCTCGATAATAACACCAATAACCTCCACCGTCAGGCCTGGGCACAGACCTGAGCACCACCACCCAGTCAGGTGACCTCACATCTAAAGACAAGGATCGTGGCCGGTCCAAAGACCGTAAGCACCACCACCATCACCACCACCACCACGGCTCCGTGGACAAGGAGCGCTATGTAGCAGAGCGAGCCGGCGAGTATGGACACCGGCACTCCCGGGACCGAGAGCACGACCGGGAGAGGGAGAGGGAACGGGACCGGCGCTGGTCAAGATCACCCAGCGAGGGCCGTGAGTGCATGACGCACAGACAGGTGGGCTTCTGGGTAATTGTAATGCCTAGTTAGGACGCCTTGTGATGACAATGATCTGAATACAATAGTGATGCAGCGATATAATTCAAGGGCCTCTGATTTGATGGTAGTTAACTGAGCCAATTAGAGCCTTTTCTGGCTCTAACCAATCACTGTTCTGTAAATCTGCATTAAGTTTTTTCTTGTAGTTGTGTCAATGTTCTCAGCAAATGGATCTCTGGGTTTCTGAGAAGCTCTTCAATAAAAAAACTAGTGGTGGGACATGATTAAAATAAGTAATCTAATTACTTAGAGGCTTTGTAATTATTTAATCATGATTAATCGCATTTTTGTCAAATAGCAACATCTGACACAATAAGCAAAGTTTTTAAAGTCAAATAAATACTGGGTGACGACTGAATCGATGAATAGACATACAGGGGGTCCTCGGTTTACAACGTCCTCGACCTACGGCGTTTTGTCATTACGTCAGAACTGGTTGCGTGGAACTAGTTGGCGAGCAGAGCGGATGAATACGTCATCACGTGGCACTATAAGACAGCTTTGTTTCCATTCTCTGGTTGTACACCACCTTGGATTGTGCTACATTCACTAACTTTTTGTCCTTCACTATGGCTCCCAGCGTAAGTCAGACTCTTCTGATGCTTTGGAGAAAAGGAAAGCCATCTCCATAGAAGTGAAAATTAGACATAATAAAATGCTTAAGTTGTAAAAACAGTGCAACATGTTCTGTTATCTTCTTGTAAAATGACTCATACATGCATGAAAGTGGCTGGTATTCATGACTTTTCGGAAGAACTGATCGATATCGTGATGCATGAGTTCTAACTGGTGGTGAAAATCGACTTACGTCGATCCGTAGAAACAGAACTCTGACGTATGTCAAGGACCCCTGTATACATGAACTTAAACAACAAAAATGTTTGTTTCATTTCTATTTATCTGCATTTTTCATCTGTCTACCACATTCACAGATTGCTGCAAACTCAAAGTGACATTATAGCAATTATATACCAGGCTTTTATCCAAGCTGCCATCAGGAAGATTTTTAAAAGAAAACTTCCCACCCAAAAAGCTCAGTGCGTCTCGTCTTCCATTACTGTTCACCAAACTTTCTTTAACTTCATTAGCGCAACCTACTGGGCTGGAGTGTTCATCAGTGTTACCTTTGTGGCAGAAATTAGGGAACTGAGAAAGGTGTGATTAAATGCAGTATTTTTTTATGCGTTAATTTTTCTGTAATTAATTAATCTAAATTAACGCGTTAAAGTCCCAGCCCTAAAAAAACAAGATTTAATTTATAATAACTGGGTGTTACATCATCTATACTTTCTGCTGCTGCTGTCAAATCAGAGGCTAAGATGTGTTTTCTTTACCAGTAATATGTTCAAAATGACAAATATAGTCTGTTCCCCTTTATGTGCATTTGTATATACGTTTATGTTTCCCCGCATTCACACAAACATATGCATTATTGTGGGTATAATAATGCAAACACAAGTAAAAATGTTTGTTAAATGAAGTCGCTGTTCACAAATCACCCTACAAATATGCATAAGAATGTATATTTGAGTCCCTTACTGTCTCTAGCTGCCCTGCCTGAATGTGTTTAGAGCACCAATGTTCTGTTACGTTCCTCCCACTACGTTTCCCTTTATGGCATCTTTTTCCAAACACATTATCTACAACATTTCAGATCTAAATGCTCTTTTGTGATGCACATTTTTATAACTTGACAAATACTGCAAAGGAAGGCCATTTCTCTCCAGAGGGAGAGGTTTGGGTGTTCCCATTTGAATAGTTTCTTTAAAAACAAACTTTTTAAGAACTTGACATGTTGCACACGTCACACACAGCTGACTGTAAATATTTTCAAACACAGTTTCTGTATGTTTAGTTGCCATATTTACCCTGTTCTACATTTGTTGGTCTGGAAATCAACCCTTTACCCTTCTTTTCTCCTGTCGTCTTTTGTTTCTCTCCTCTGCGTGACATGTTGCTTCTCTATGTATGCTGCTGTATGGACTTTCATCTTTATTGTCCACATCCTCTGCTATGCTCCTTTTGGATGCTTTTTATTTTCCTGCCTTTCTCTTCCTCCACATACATGATGACTGGTGCTTTTATTCTTATTGTTGCTGTGGTTCTTGTTCTTGTCCTTTCTCGCTTTTCTATCTGGACTCTCGCCTCTCGATCTCACATTCCTTCTCTCCCTCTATTTTTTTCATCCTCTATCTTTCTCATCCTCTACTTTATTCTATATGTTTTGTCGTTGAATTTGTGGTTCGTTCTTTTTATTTGCTTTATTTCACTTTTTGTGTAGGGCAGTAGTTCGGTCAGCGGAAGTCCCGTCCCCTCAACCTCGGGGACCAGTACGCCACGCCGAGGCCGCCGACAGTTGCCTCAGACCCCGGCGACACCCCGGCCCCATGTCACGTACTCCCCTGTAGTCCGTAAGGCCATGCCCACCCCTCCTGGGGGGCCGCAGGGCAGACCCCCAGCCCCGGCCCCTCGCCGCTTTTCTCCAGAGCCTCCCCAAGGCCAGGGTCCTCCCGCTGCTAGCCTCCCATTGGCCCACCACGGTGCACCCCGCCAGGGTCATCATCCCCCGCCTCGCTGGGGGGACGCAGGTGGAGGAGGGGGCTCCATGGAAGGGGACGGCTGCTTCTACAACCAGGACTACCAGGACTATGAGCCCCACCATGAACCTCCTGCCTATGAGCCAAACCCCATGCAGGGTGGCAACCCCCACCCTCATGCCCTGGCCAACCACCCACTGCCACCTCCCACGCAGCCACAGCCGCATAACCCCCACCCCATCCCTCCACCGCAGCCCCACCCTGTAAACAACCTCCACCATCAGCCCAGTCGCACCTCACCAAGGACTGCCCACCACGCGCCTCCCCCCACCACGGCCCTGACTGGGCCAGTCCAAGGCCAGGTCCAGCCTGCCGCCCAGCGCCGTCTGCCTAACGGCTACCGATCTTCATCGCCTTCCACACATCTGCACGGACCCCCGCATACAGGGCCTCACAAGGTCCCTCCTCCAGCTGGGCATCCCAGGGGTCCCCGCAAGGGCCTGCATGAACCCTACAGTGAGACGGAGGACGACGATTGGTGCTAGCCTCTGGGGATTGGGGAGGGACGTGAGGAGGAAAAATAATTGATAATTTGACTGAAAGAAGATGGGAAGCTCTGAGCCAGAGCACTGACTGCCAAGGGAAACCACGACTTTTCTTTCCTGTCTATTCAACTCTTTCCTCTCCTCCTCTGCTCGGCGTGTCCCAGGGATGGTGGGCATGATGGAAGGACGGTGTCGGGATAAAGGGATGGAACAAGAATGCTGAGGCAGAATCTGGAGAAACAAGTAGCGTAAGGGGTTAAAAAAACCACCTCCATGTTCTGCTCACATTGTTGTTGATCATCTCTGGATGCCAAATGAGACCAATCTCAAATAGGATGCAGGCAGGAGGAGCGATGGACACTAGTCTTTGTGTCTTAAATTATGCCTCTGGCAATGAGCTATAGCCACTTACAAGATGTCAAGAGTTGCGACTCGACAAAAGACACTTTACAGTCAGAGACAAAAGAGCAACCATTTTTTTCTTTTTTTTTGCTTCTCAAAGCTAACTTCTGTCCAGTTAGCTTCAAAAGGAATCCAATCCAACCCTCCCAGCCACCACTTGAATATTGATGAGTTTTATCATCTGTGTTTTTAAATAAGAACAAAACTGACAAAGAGCCGTCCGCCTGTATGAGGTGAGGAGGCTACGTGGGTGGGAGAGTTGGGAAACGTTGCACGGGGGTTGGAGTCCCTCTGGTGAAAGGTCTGGAGGACAGGATGGGTGCGTTGGGAATGCTCACCCTCCCAGAAACAAACTATTAAACCAACCTCAACCTGTGACCTACGAGAGAAGAAAAACAAAGATGTGGCGATGGGTTTCAGAAACAAAAAAACAAACCAGTAACTGTTTTCTGCAGTATTTCTTCTTCTATTCCTGCAGCTGCTTCTTCTTCTTCCTCCTTCTCTTCTACTTGTTCAAAACATTGAAGCTTGAATCTTCTGTTGCACCCCACGCGGCTTCGTTTTTTAGACTTGCGGAGTTGTACACCCTTTGGAATCCTGCATGAATGATACAAAAGAATACTAATAATAGCAACAATGAGAATCTACTGTCTGTGGAGGGAAATGTTCCTCAGTCCTTTCTGTTGTGGTCTGTAGGGTTTCTCTCTTTTTTTATTAAAAATGCTTTCTGTCTCTCTCTCTCTCTCCTCTGAATGACGTTCCTCTCTCTGTACTTTCATTTACACTTAAAATCAATCAGCAGACGGTTATGGGGAGATCAGATAATTGCCGTATGTAGAGGGAACAAAGAAAATTACTTTTTGCTTGCTTGTCTACTGTCTGTTCTGTGCCAAATGCCTGCCACCGATACAAATGGAATTGCACATATTTTTTTGTGGAAGTAACTTTTTGTAACCAAGGTTTAAAATGATAAAAATGGAAAGCAGGGTATACATGTGGATTTAAAAAAAAAGAGAAAAAAATGTCAATACTGAGTGAGTAAGTGATGACAAATCCGTCACATGTCAAAGTCTTCCAGGGTTTGGGGGTTAAAGCAGAGGCATCAGAGAGAAAGAGACCAACAGAAAGGAGAGAAACTCTTCATCTTCGTTTTCTTTGTTACTGAACGTAATAATGGGTAATCCGATAAATATAATAACTTCAAATGATCGTAGGAATGAGACAGATTCTCCATGTCTGGTTTGGTTGTGTATGTTCTGTTTTATTGTGAGCTCAGCTAATAATTTTTCCAACCCTGGGGTGGAGCTCCAAACACACAGCTACATTACGGGAGAATGAGGGAAAAACATGAATTCAAATTTAACCAAAGACAGCGAATATCTGTCTTATCCCTCTCTGGAATTCAGACAGTGGGTGGATTGGACCGAAACAAAGCAGTGGCCTACAGGCTTCCACTCTGCTGCAGTTCTAACGTAGAGTTCCACCACCGCTAGTGACCTTCAGGTGGCGCTGTATGACAAGCAGTGTGCCTCTGGTTTTTTCTACCGCTCCCTTTACTTCACTTGTGATCCAGAGACGTCCTTCAGAGTCGCTGCTCCAGTAAAGCAGCTCATTCTCTCAGCAGTAGACCACCTCGTCTGTGTTCAAACTTGTAGCACGGTTCAGATGGGTTGGAGAAAAGATGTCTGGGCCTCGTCACGGTCCTGGAAAACACCTTTATTCTGTGTATGTGTCACTCCTGACTTTTATTTCTATCTGTGTGCCTCAAACTAACACTTGTCACTAACGCACACCACTGTCAGCCCACACACTGTCGTTTTATTTCACCTGCATTTCAACCTGGAGGCCTATCACATGTTGACCAGAGAATGCATTGAAAAAAATAGAAATGGAAAAAAACTGCCTATTAGTGTCTTTCCAACCTCAGTGGAATGTCACAGATGAGTATATTTCATGTCACTACACTTCAGATCAGAAAGCACACTAGGTATGTAGCTCCTGGGTGTGGTGTGTGTAAGTGGGTTTTTGCATTAATGTGTGTTACACGAGTGAGTGGGACAAATTTAGGTGTTTTTTCTTTTGTTTTTTGTGCTGCTTTGGTTTCTATTCTTTGTTTCCAGAAATCCTTTGGAAATCTCGAAATGTTTCGGTCCTGTTACTGTAATGATCTTCGACTCTGTGTGTGTGTGTGTGCGTGCGTGCGTGCGTGCGTGCGTGCGTGCGTGCGTGCGTGCGTGCGTGTGTGTGATGAAACATGCAACACCCCCCCCAAAAACATTCACCTTCCATCTTTGTGTATATGCTGCAGTAAAATCCACTAACACGCTGATTAACCACACAAAATCTTCAAAAAGCAATGTAAAGTCGCTACTGGGAGAAAAAAAAAAGAGTTTTTTAAGTACAAAAGATTTTAAAAAAAAGGAAAAAATATCTAGTTCCAGAAATGCATGTGCTATGTGCATGCCACACCGTGGGTTAAAAGTCATCTTCAGGACATAAAAAGAAAAAGCAGATTAATTAATTCAGAGGAATAAAAAAGAAAAAAGATATATAAATAGATAGATGTTTTTAAAAAGCAATGTTTCCTTTTTTCCTTCTATTTTTGAGAACAAAAAAGGTTGAAAAAACAAAAAAAAATGTCTAAAGAGTAAAAACACAGAAGAGACTTTGGTGACAGTCAAAGTCTTGTTTGTTTTCTTCTATTACATGGGGTTGAGGCACAACACGACCATGTTCAGGACACCACAAAAAAGAACTGTTTTTAATGAAAACATGAAAAAATAAGAAAAGAAAGTGCAGTTCAGACGATGGTGTATTCTCCCTTCTCCTTGGTGTGGGGGTCAGAGGCTGCCGGAGCCAAACCCATGATGTTCTGATTCTGATTGGCCTCTGATCGCCCACTCACTCCCTCTTTTCTCTCTCTCTCTCTCTAACTCTGTCTCTCTAACACTCTTTACCTGTCGCACTCTCAACCAGTCTCACCGCTATTTCTACCAGTGCATTTTGTAATTCCAAACAGAACTCTTCCTAAAGAATAAAATCCAGAGAGAATGCACACTGCTTGGCCTCTTTACTTGTCTGCACCGTCGCTTTAATCTGTTTTACCTGTTTGTGAAGCGGTTTTCAGACACTCATCAATGTGTTGAGGTGAAAACATTCAGACTTTGGTCACTTTAATAATCCTCACAGCTTCGTTCAGATGTACCCATGAAAGTGACAGAGAAAGCTGTTGTATGGTGAGATATTTGTCATACACCAGATTGGAAAGCACATGAGGTGACAGTTTCATTTAGCTTTTATTCAAAGCGACCTACACTACCGTTCAGAAGTTTGGGATCACTTAGAAATGTTAATGTGGTAAATGACTATTGTAGCTGGAAACAGCTGATTTTTAATGGAATATCTCCATAGGGGTACAGAGGAACATTTCCAGCAACCATCACTCCTGTGTTCTAATGCTACATTGTGTTAGCTAATGGTGTTGAAAGGCTCATTGATGATTAGAAAACCCTTGTGCAGTTATGTTAGCACATGGATAAAAGTGGGAGTTTTCATGGAAAACATGGAATTGTCTGGATCACCACAAACTTTTGAACGGTAGTGTACCAATATTGTTTACATCAATTTGTCATTGGGTTTAAAGTTATGGTTCAAAGATGTAGAATCAGTGTCAATGCTGGCATCAGATTCTCCAGAGTTGGGTAGATAACATCTCTCACGCTGTAATAAACCGAAAAATATGTTTTTCTTAACCGTTAGATGCTCCAGTGATTGGACCCTACACTCTTCCATGTAGGAATCAATGTATGTTTATACCATTTTGGTTCAGAATAATCATTTGTATTATTGATTGTTTTATATTTTGGTCCACACAAGAATGAAGTTTGACATGCAAACCAGTATGTAGATGTATAAATACACGTGCACACACACAATCACACTCAATACATAGACTAAAGCTAGCTAGCTTAGTTAGCTAACTATAAAGTAGGCTAATTTGATGATACATAATAATAACACGAGTCATTAATGTGCAAGTATGTTGAGAAATATCAATTTGATCACATCAAACTTTTTCTGAGGTAAATGTAGATATTACTTCCATGTATGAGGTCTTTCTGTGTAGAACTTTATTTTAAAACTTTCTTTGTCCCCCTGGGGACAAATAAAGTTTCCTGAATCTGAATCTAAAGTAATCCTCCTGATTGATGACACTTCTGACACAGTGTGTGGTCCACAGTAAATACAGTGATGGAAGAAAGTTTTCAGACACCCTTAAAATTTTACACAATCTCAGACATTATCATGAAGTATTTGTGGACAAATCTTTTTTGTGTTTCCAAAGGTGTAGCTGCATTAGACAGACACAAACAAGTACACATTCTATATTTTTTTGTTCATTGTTTGCAAGAAAAACTAACAAAACTAAATTTTACTAAAATGACCCAGTACTCAAAATTTCTTATTTTTATGGAACCAAGCAGTTTATAAGTTTTAAATGGCTTTTTTAGGATTTGTTTAGTATTATGGCTGCGATTGTACTAAAACAAATTACACTTGAACACCTAAGAATGATTCTTAGTGCAATATACATACAAATGTATGGGATATTGTGGAAACTTTTTCCACCACTGTATGTTCCGACAGTCACAACCACTGTTCCCTCTAAGCTGCGCCGCCGCTTGTGCGCAATTGCGCACTGCTGACACGGTCTCCTCGCGCACAGAAAATCTGCGCTGCGCACAAAAAAAAAAATCCAACCTAAATTGTAAATAAAATAAACAGCGTAACAATTCATTCTGTGCTATTTTTCAGTGTGAGTCAGTGAGTGACCGGTGACTGGCTGCTGCAGCCAATGATGCGATTCACATACGTATTTACCATAGACTGTATATAATGGTATTTACGCAGCTAATCAACGTCATGGCGTCTTATGTGCAGCCACCTTTGTATCTCAAAGATATGAAATGAGTAGATAGGACACGCCCCTTTGAGCTGCGTGCTACAGCGAGGGCTAAGCTATGGGGGAAAAAGTTTCAGTGCATTCCGTTGAATGTAGACGGCGTGAAAACGAAACAACAAGAATGCCGTCTCACTGTGCTGCATACAGTTACACACTACGTCGTACGATTGAGACAGGAACTTGGAATGACTTTTCATAGGTAAGAATAGTTTTTGGCTCTTTTTTCATTATGAAATCTTGTTGAGAGCTTCCAGTCTATGAGAAGCTAACTAGTTAGCCACTAGCAAAACGCTAAGGCGAGCTAGCAGCTTGACAACCAAATACCAGACGATTAATAGTAGCTGTAGTATAGTTGTACAAGCAGTAGTAGTAATACTAAAAGTACAAGCAGCAGTAGTAGTATAAACAGCTGTTAGAGTCGTAGAAGTAGTATCAGCATTTGTAATAGTATTACAAGTTGTAGTAGCAGTGCCAGTATCAGCAGCAGTGTAATAGTACTACTAGTAGTAGTCACATTACTATTACTACCACCAATACTACCAATAGTAGTTATAAAGCCTAACTCATGTATATCCAGATTACCATCTATGTTCTTCCTCCAAACCCATTTTATGATTGGGATTACAGGCAGTTCTTTAGGACTGCTCTCAAATAATTGAAATGTTACTAAACAAGGTTATACTTATCAAATTAAATAGCTCTGGTCTCCAGTATATTGGCGAATTCGGTTCTTTGTACTTAATTTATTAGCATGATTTCTTTTTAATATGTTGTGTACAGACTTAATTACTTCTCTGTCTACTTTTCTTACTCCATGTAGGTTTCCCAGAGACTATGGGTTGAGGAGGAATTGGAAGTTTGTCGGCTTAGACCTGGTGTCATTCCATCAGTGTTAAACTTCCCGGCTCATCTTGGAAGAGTACGTGCCAGAAAGACCACGACCAAGCAGCCTTGAGATCTTAGGCAGCGTCTCCCTGAGGTGGGTGTCGACGGTGTTCACAGTCAGGTCTGTGGTAATCCTGTCAAAAAACAAAACAGAAAAAAATCTAGATTATAAATCAACATGTAACCAAAGCACTCTGTGTATAACGCCATAGTATAGGATGTAGTTCAGAAAATGTCAAAGTATAGTATGCTTTACTCAAGAATAACATAGTATGGCCTGTAGTTCATAGTACAGCATGTTGGCAAGAAAAAAAACAAAACATAGATTATTATGTGGTTCAAAAAGCGCAAAATGATAGGATGTTGCCTAAAATTGTCATGTATGATATGTGGTTCAAAAAATGTCATAGTGCAGTATATTGTCAAAATAGTATGTAATTCAAGAAAACAGAGTATAATATGTCGTCTAAAAAATGCCATAGAATAATAATTTCATTGCACAAGTAAAAGTATAGTAACTTTTAAAACTGTTCGAATTCTTATATGTTGCTAAAAAAATAAAAAAAAACTAAAACAAAAAAAAGTCGCAGTAATATGTCAATTAAAGCCTATAGTATAGCGTGTCGCCCAACAAACATCATAGTAGAGCATGTGGCTCTAAAAACGTCACAGTATAGCCTTTAGTCCACAGCTGTCAGTAGGTGAGGAGCAACACAAAAACAGTCCAAACGCTGGTTTCCAGAGGCTTAGATGAGAATTTATTTGAAATAGTAAGTTTACAACAACACAACATGTGAGGGGGTTAAAAACAAATAGGTGTTAGTAA